>NC_090646.1:111399460-111642442 GCF_040937935.1 Hyperolius riggenbachi | reverse complement strand
ACTGCGGGCATGCTCAAAGCAATCCAAACCTGTTCGCAATCTTAATTCTGTGTTGAACCAATGACAAATAGTAAAACCAGGTAAAGGAAATTATGTACAATGGATGCAACAACCATAAGCATACTTCTTGCCAAAAAAAATCCTGGAGTGCATAGGCGTCACTTCCTCCGCATCCAATGCGGAAGAACAGCCACTCAACAGAACCAAACTAGAACACATAGATATACGCGTCCCTTCCTCCGTGGCAAAGGTGGAGAAACAGCCACGAGTGACCACTAAGGCGCATCAACATACGCGTCGCTACCTCTGCGTGTGACCCGCAAACAACCAACAGAACCAGACTGGAACGCATATAAACATACGCTTCACTTCCTATGCGTGTAATACGGAAAAACAGCCAAACGACCAATAATAGTGTATACATATATGTACATCTAGCTATAGATAAAGTCAGTATAAGCGCCCATATTTCCGCAATCCACACGGCAAAATGGACACATCTAGAGATAAAGAGCTGAAAATTAGAAAGCTGGGAAATAGAATAAAGAGCCATATGAGTTGCCCAGACCCTGTACCCCCAAAAAAGTGTGTTAAGAGGTAGAAAATGTTCCACACCAGTGAGATCAAAGGAGACTAAAAGAGAATGGAGAAAAGGAGAAACAATGATTAAAGCACTGATTTTACAGTAAATAACACAAAATAAATATTAACACAAAATAAATATTACAAATAAATATTTAAAGAGAACCCGAGGCGGGGTTCTTACATCGCACTCCTTATACAGAGGCTGGGTCTGCCTATAGAGCCCAGCCTCTGTTGCTAGTTAGTTTCCTCCAAAGACCCCCCTGCGCGCTGTCAGACCCCATAAATCACAGCCGTGCTATGCGGCTGTGTTTACCTCATGAATGTCAGTCTCAGCTGCTCCCCCGCCTCCTGAATCGCTCCGGTTCCCGCCCGCGTCCCTTCCCTCCAATCAGCGGGGAGGGAAGGGATGTGGCCGGGGACCGGAGCGATTCAGGAGGCGGGGGAGCGGCGAGACTGACATTAGTGAGATAAACACAGCCGGCTGCGACACGCTCCGTGTTTTATGGGGTCTGACAGCGCGCAGGGGGGTCTTTGGAGGAAACTAACTAGCAACAGAGGCTGGGCTCTATAGACAGACCCAGCCTCTGTATGCGGATTGCGACGTAAAAACCCCGCCTCGGGTTCTCTTTAAGGACAATATTCGATGTTCATGCCATGGCGGGTCAGTGTGTTCAGGTACCTTATCCAAAACCTTTCTCTCTTTAGAAGGTAAGCCTGTTGATCACCTCCTCGTCTAGACCTTTCCACAACCTCCAAAACTAAAAATCTAAGCTGGCCAGCGGAGTGTTTTGCTTTGCTAATTACAACAGAGAGAAAATGTGTGCATCAACCAAGTGGAACCTGATAATTCTGACTTTGCAAATTTGGCCTATTGGCTAATCACGAGACATTGCTCATGCAAATATGCATTTGCTTTTGCATGGCAAGTTATGCAGGGTCAAAAACCAATACTGCAAAGCGGTTGCCCTGCGGGAATTAGTTCATGCTACATAAGCACTATCCAGGAGCACCACGGGGAGGCTTCCCAATGCCCCCATACAACCGGGGGGCTGGGTCCCAAGCCAGCAGATTGATGGCCCATAGAGTTGCATTGGGTCTAATGGTCCAATAATGCACTTAGATCAATTTCCAATAGATTTCACTCTGAAATCTATTGGAAATCTGTTCCTAGTGTGTGGCACACATCAGATAGATTCCTGTCAGATTTGACTTGACAGGCATTTTTCAGAAATCTATCTGATGGTCGAGTCTGCTGCAAATCTATAAGGGCCCATTCACACTTGTAAAACGCAAAACGCTAGCTCTTTTGCTAGCGTTTTGCTCAGGCGATTTTTTGTGTTGAACTTGGCGATTTTTTGCGATCGCATTTAGTGCTTCTACAGCACTGAAACGCGATCACCGGGAAATCGCCTGATAATGGTGCAGGCTACACGTTTGCGTTTGACGATTTGCGTTAATCACCGGCGATTAACGCAAATCGCCCAAGTGAAAACAGGCCCATAGGGTACTATTGCACTAGCGCTTTAAAAAGCGCTAGCGCTTGAGCATTTTGCAGAAATCGCCAGCAAAACGCTGTAGTGTGAATGGGCCCTAACTGTATGGCCACCTATAGGCTTCCCAGTTCTCAGCCTATGCATATTGCTACACCACTGCTATGTCTACCTGTTGAGGAGATTTACCTCACTTCCTGTCTGGATGTTAACTAATGACAAACCTCCCAAAAGGGAACGAATACAGCAATGGTAACCCAAAAGAGGCACTGCCTCCTTTTCCATGCTGTGCAAATAATAAGAATCATTTACTGAATGTCATGTGAGGCAAAATTAGGGTACATGGAAGTGTAATAAGAAGCAGAGATCACTTTTCTTACATTGCTAGTTACATAAATATCTGTGGAAGATTACTGCTTACCGCTCTGTGCCTAGACACTGCACAATATTATTTAGAATGGCTGCATTCTGTATGATTATTTTAATTTGTTTTGCACTGTAACATTAAACCAGGCAATGACAGTCAGCGGAAAGAAGTTACTCTATCTAGTTATTGATTTCCTGCATGTCAAAGTGCTTTTTTGTGGGTGACAAATCCCCTCTAAGGATGAGCACTCATCTGTGACTAATCACCACTGTAATTTGATCTTTCGGCTGTGTCAGCTCAGGAATCTCTCTTTTGCCAAGGCATGGCAGCTAATCTGTACATAAGGGATGTTAACCCTATGTCTGCTTCCACGAAAGCAAGAAGTAGACACACTGCATATTTATTGCAGGATTTGTATCAGCTGTAACAAAGAAATGTTTTTCTTTGAAGGTTATTATGCTGTTGCTTATCTTTTAGTGCAGAAGTTCTTAGTTCAGGTCCCCTTTAACTGATGCTTTTATCAGTTAAAAAAAGAAATGACGTAATCAAAGTACATCATTTATATGAGAACAACTCCGCCCAGCGATGTGTGATGGTGGGTCACTGGAGTGGAGATGGGTTAGGGGATGACAAGTTATACTCACTGAAGACTTCACCACTTTTTTATGCCCTGTGTTCTGCTTAAGGGCCTGTCCACAATTATGTGTTTTGTCACTGTTTTTAGCAACGCAATGCTAGTGCGATCTGCAAGGACATCAGACAGTCCATAGACAGCGCTACATGATGTCTACACTCAAGTGCTGGAGCCACAATCGTACACAGACAAGAGCATGGCCACAAGAACATATTCGACAAGCTCTTGTTGAATATGTTCAGCTGATCCCGGGGCTGGAACGGCTATGCAAAGAATGGTGTTGTACCAATAAGTGCAAAAAGCACCTCAAGAATAGTGGATTACTGTGCATACAGTTATTAAATGACGTATTTGTGTCCTTTATTTTCATCAAAATGAAAGTTGTAGAATACTTTTTTCTGCGTTTTGATGCGTACACACAAAAATAAGTAGGGACAAACTCTGCCTATCATAATTTTCAAAATATAGCAAAGTCCCTAATATCTAGCACAGGAAAGGATATCCTGGTGGCAAAAAAGGGAAAACGCTGCACTCTTTCCGTCCAATAAAATCCACGTTATTATTAAATCATCTGTCACAAATTTGCGCTAAAGCATGACAGCATGCAAGCTGACGAGTTTCTGACCTTACCGGGTCCTTAGTCATAGCTCCTGGCTTCAGGATATCCTGATGCCAGGTATGTGTGCTTGCTGGTCGCATGAGCAACTGGCTAAAATATCACAAACCTCTCCCCATGCAGTCCGCCTAAAAGACGGTAAGTAGTTTATGCCCTAAAATCCCCCAAACATTGTGTCCCCATTATCCCCCTCAGGCATGACGATTAACAGGGACTTTGCTGTATGGTCAAACTTAAAGGAATACTGTAGGGGGGGGGGGGGGGGGGTTGGGGGGGAAATGAGTTAAACTTACCCGGGGCTTCTAATGGTCCCCCGCAGACATCCTGATGTCACCAGGAGCGTACTGCGCAGGCCCAGTATGGTCTGGGCCTGCGCAGTACACTCCTGGTGACATCAGTGGGAGCGAGGACACGGCAACACAGGTGCAGTGGTTTTCAGACTTTAAAGTCTGAAATTCCAGAAGTGAACCGGAGCATCAGTGAGTGGCTGCACGGGCACAGGATGTCTGCGGGAGACCATTAGAAGCCCCGGGTAACTTTTTCTGATGTCCTGGCTCTTCTGGGGTTGTGCAAACAAAGAATGGCGCTGTAATAATTAGTGCAAAAAATGGCCTGCAAAAAATCCATAGGCGCACCTTGAGAATAATGGATTGCTGTACATATAGTTTGTTATGAGGTATATGTGACCTTAAATGTGGTATATGTGACCTTATTTTAATCCAAATGAATTGTTTATGTGTTTTACAGCTTAGAACTGTCACATAAAAAATAGGTAGGGACAAACTCAATCCATTTTAAAAAAAATAATTTTCAAAATTATGATCAAACTTGGGAAAGTTTCAGCAAAACTACGAGTCAGTAGCTTACAAAACACCCAGTATTGAATAGATCTGGCTGTTAAAAAAAGGCCCGGCGGATCGCTCAAACTCACTCTTATCAAACGACCGATAGTCTGTACACACGCCCGATTTAGCGGGCGAACGACGGGACGTTCAAACGACCCGTCGTTCGCGGAAATCCGACATGTGTATGGGCCTTTATAGATAGCTGATGTCCTGACTGGTGGGCTATGAAAACAAAGAATGGCTCTAAAATACTTTGTGCAAAAAAACAAAAAAAAAAAAAATCGGTTTGTAAAAATCCACATGCACACTTTAGGGTTAATGAGATATCATTTTAACCGTGATAAGTTGTAGAACAGAGTTCCCCAACTCTGTCCTCAAGGCCCACCAACAGTACATGTTTTGCAGTAAACCACAAACATGCACAGGTGGGGTAATTAGTGTCTCAGCAGAGCTGATTAACTACCTCTGTGGATTTCCACAAAACATGCACTGTTGGTGGGCCTTGAGGACAGGGTTGGGGAACACTGTATGTAGAATAAATATTAAGGTGTTTTAGAATTGAGGTCTATGTCTTGTGATTTTTTTTAGTGACAAACTGAATCAAAAGCAACAACATTGTTATTTTCATATACTCTGTACCAAAACAGAACACTTGTTAAAAAGAACTAAAGTGAGGGAATGTGAAAAGAGAATACATAATTTGTTAGCTCAGGAACTCTAAATTTTCAATATGTATGTCATGAGGTCATGTTAATGTTATTTTTGCAAATAAGGGCTTGTGATTATCGATACCGTGCAATAAGAAAACAAAAACCACAACACAGAAAAGAAACAAAACCTGATTTTGAAATAATATATTGTCCTCATACATCGTACTAGGAACATAATTTAGATGTTGTGATAGCTAGGACAAATGGGCAAATAAAATGTGTGGGTTTTTATCTACAGTAGCATTGTTTATTTTTTCTGATTAATAATTCAGTGTACAACGACTACTGTTTACATTACAAAAATTAGTCAGCAGCAGTCTGTCTTCCATTCTCTTTTTTGTAGATATTTTCAGCACCTGAACAGCAGGATACTTCTGAGAGTACATAATTAACCCTGAACAAGCAGTAGAGAAAGAGTCAAACCCATTTTTCAATAATTCTTTCCAATCAAGAAAGTAAGCAAACCAAATCTTGCTGACCTTGGTCGTTTTTTAGTAATTTTTCACTGACCAACAGGATAATGTAATGAAAAAGGATTGGGTGATGGATACACCTTGGGAGAAAAAAAGGATAATGTTGGCTGTGTAAGCCCTGTCATTAGGCTTCTGACCATGGTTCCATCCCATGTTCTTCATGTCACTTCCTCTTGTGCTTAAGCATGTAGAAAGAGAGAGGTTTAGTTATTCACAGAAAGAAACGTCCACTTTTGTGCTCAATATAATAATGCTATTTGGTGATAATGACATATAGAAATCCCCGTTAAATCTGACACAGTGTGATTTTATTTATAGTTTCTGTTTGGTGAACAGCAGAATAGAGAAGTTCTTGATTTCCAGCATGTGAAAATATTCATACTGTTTTTCCCCCGACCCTGCGATGCATTACAGAATGTGACTTTTGTTTGTCTATACTTTTGTAGGAGTCTGGTGAATGGGACATTTTCTGAGATCAAGGATCGAATGTTTTCCCATCTGCCCTCCCTGCAGCTGCTGTGAGTACTACACTCCACAATACACTAACTAAAGCTCCTTTCATTGCAGCTGGCACTGGGCATCATTGCCATTCCAAACACATCACTGCAAGTAGTGTCTGAGGAAGCATGTTAGCTGCTTCATAATGTTCTCTCTAAACAGGCAGTCACTGTGGCATCACTGTAACTTGCAGCAGTAGTTTTCTGTTCCAGTAATATTTACTAGTGTATAATATATGCGACCAGGAATATGTGCAAAACTACAGTTAACCTATTCTCACATGCACACCATCTACAAGTTTATTCAACAAAGAAACATCATGATAGACAATGTTCAGTAACCCATAGCAACCAGTCTGATAGCAGTTTGTTTAAAGTCAGATTACACTCAAATTTCAACTATGGTCTAAAGGTGCGTAAACACGCACTACGGCCGCCAACGACTGGTCGGGGGGACTTTCAGGCGACAGTATCGCGTGTGTTTAAATTATTTAAATAAAAAACGGTTTTACACTATGTTGGCCATGTTTGAGTCTTAGGAATTTCGGTGTTGGAGGAACACGCTGATGGTGTCTGCAGAGCGTTACTTGCTGGTCTGTGCTGGGTCAGCCATGACCTGAGGTGAGAGGCTTTGAGTATATGGTGAAGTTGCACTGGGTGACAGTGTAACAACTGGGAGTACTGGAGAAGTTATTTATGCCCCAGACATGCAGTATCACACCAGTGCAGTGCCTTTCTGTTTTCTATGTTTGGAGTACTCGAGAGGAGAAAAGACCACATTGAAAAGAGCCTGTATACTGGCTAGGCCAGAAGCACTGTTTGCTGATCCTGAGAAGGGCAGCCCAAACATCTGGTGAGCGTATAGTGTAACCATTTACCACAGGAAGATTGGGAGAAGTTCCTTACACCCAAGGACTCTGGGAGGAATTTTATATGGACTTTGTGAATGTTTATGTATTAAGGGACATTGTTTTATGATTCTTCTGTATCTGTAGAGCGCCCTGTTATTACTCCCCTTTGATGAATACCACAGTCAAGGTGCTCATCTGTCTGGTGTCACATGACAAGTGTGGCCTTCATGACTACCGCACCCATACGATAACATGTGTGACCAGAACACCTGATCTAAAAGGAGGACCATGTATCTTAGTAACAGTAAGACGTTGGACCCCCTGCAGCTGTAGGGGCTGCTCCCCCAGTAGTTCCGTTACTAACATTTTTATGTAAAAGTGTAGTAAAGTGACTTATGTACCTGCTGTTTCAGGGCCTCAATTCACTAAGGTTAACTCCTGTCTTTAATAACTCTTCTGAGCTGTTTTACAGTTATCACCATGGTGATATAATTGTGATAACTGTAAAACAGCTCTGAAGAGTTATTAAAGACAGGAGTTAACCTTAGTGAATTGAGTTGCTGAGTGTAGTTAGCTCTATTTCAGTGTTAGCTATGAACACAGCCCAGTCCTCTCCTGGCTCTGCAGGAGATATTGGGTTGTTATATCTCTAGCCATTAATCTATCACTCCATTAGGGCTGCCTGCAGAGCCAGAACAAAGTAGAGGAGAGAAATGGATCCAAAGCTACAGCTTAGGAGGCTATGTTTTTTTTTCTTTTTAACAGCAGAAGAACCCCTGCCAAATTGACTTTGTCGCTTACAGGAAAACATGACCAAGATGATTCACGTAGTGAAGGTTGTGAAATTTTGCAGCCATCCCTTCTATTTCACAAAGTTTGGAAATGTTGTGCAGAAATAGTACGAAAAGTCTTCTAATAGTAAAACGTTTGATTACTTTAATTGCTGACTATGAGGTCTAATGGACCCTTTCACCAGTGTGAATTTTATTTGCCAAACGGCAGCTTTGTTTTATTGAGCAGAGACACCTGGCCCAAACCATCTGAGCAGAACTTTAGTCAGCTGTCTGCTGTTCATGGTCACGTAAAGCAAACCAGCCATGATAAACCGCAGCTGACTAGAGCTTATCAGTCGGTCAGGTGTGTTGTGAGGCCCATTTGAAAACACCGCAAGTTTAAACGGGCGCGCCTATCTTCCCTATTGATTTTAGTGGCTGTACACAAATCTTGGTGCAAACAGTATTAAACCGGCAACTGCTATAATAGCGGCAACAGATTGTAGCCGGTATTTGTAGCTGCTATTTTTTATGTGTAGCCACTACAAGTCGGGGCAATTTGTAGCCACAATTTGGGTGATCTTTTAAACAAGATGTTGGGATTAGGTGGGGGGTTAAGGTTAGTTGGGGGGTGTTAGGGGTTAGGCACTACTGGGGGGGGGGGGTCTTAGGGTTAAGCACCACCAGGTGGGTCTTAGGTTTAGGCACCACTGGGGGGGGGGGGGGGTTCTTAGGGTTAGGCACCACCAGGAGGGGTCTTAAAGTTAGGCACCACCAGGTGGGTCTTAGTGTTAGGCAGCACCGGGGGGGGGGGGGGGGGTCTTACGGTTAAGCACCACCAGGGGGGTGTTAGGGTTAGGCACCACCATGGAGGGAGCTTAGGGATATGCACCACCAGGGCGGGGGGTGTTAGGGTTAAGCACCACCAGGGGAGGGTTCTGTGTGAGAGTAGGGAGAGATTAGGTCATAGTGAAATTTCAGTAATTATTACTGATATTTTACTACATCAATGTTGTAGCATATCGGTAACATTACTGATATTCTACTAACGTTATCAACCTGTGGCTTTTTCAAATGTATACCTGTTGTGGAACAGCATACAGGATTTTTTTATTTGTGAGGGTTTTTTTTTTTTAATAAACTGAGTGCTTCTTAGCTAGGAACCCTGAAAACCTTTTATCCATCATTTAGAAAAAACAAAACAAAAACATTATTAAATGTTTGAATATACTTTTTCATTGTAGCAGTGATTATAACTATTCCCTGCATCTGACTTAGAACACATAGGGGCCTGATTCACTAAGTTGCGCTGCTGAGAGGAGAGAGTGTTTTAATGCCCTGCGCATGCTATTGCTGTGCACTTGACAGGCAGCCTACAGGGCCAAAGTGGCAGGCAGCCTATAGGGCCAATCAAAGTGCAGGAATCTTGTACTCTGAAGCTACGAGACCCACTGGGCTCTGGGTGGGTTCAGTGGAGTGCTCGTTAAGCGTAACAAAGCGCCCTTTACAATATCTGAGCACAGAGTAATTTCACTGCGCACGCTATGACTACATAGCGTGCGCAGGGCATTATAGCACTTTCTCCTCTCATTAAAGTGATCCTAAAGTCAACCAAAAAAAAGAGTTTTACTCACCTGGGGCTTCCAATAGCCCCCTGCAGCTGTCCGGTGCCCTCGCCGTGTCCCTCCAATCCTCCTGTCCCCGCCGGCAGCCACTTCCGGCTTTCGCCGTCAGGACCCGACAGGCTGGGAACGCGAGTGATTCTTCGCGTTCCCAGCCACAATAGTGACCTCTATGCTGCTATATGCTTGCTATAGCAGCATAGAGGGTCCTGTCGGCTCCTGACGGCGAAACCGGAAGTGGCTGCTGGCGGGGACAGGAGGATCGAAGGGACACGGCGAGGGCACCGGACAGCTGCAGGGGGCTATTGGAAGCCCCAGGTGAGTAAAACTCATTTTTTTGGTTGACTTAAGGTTCACTTTAAGCTGCCCTGCTGTAGCTGCTGTTAGTGAATCAAGCCCATAGGGCTAGGTTATTTTCACACCTTGGCCTTTATGCAATTAATGTTATTTTCACAGCAGTTTTTACCCTGGAGACAATTTTTTTATCTTTGATTTTTTGGTACTTTTTTGATTTGAGTGTTGAAAAGCTTTAACCTCTTGAGGACCATGGTGTTAAATCCCCCTAGTGACCAGGACATTTTTTGAGAAATTGGCCACTGCAGCTTTAAGGCCAAGCTGCAGGGCCACACGACACAGCACACTAGTGATTCTCCCCTCCCCCCTTTTCTCCCCACCAACAGAGCTCTCTGCTGGTGGGGTCTGATCGTCCCCGAGATGTTTGTTTGTGTATGTTTGTTTGTGTGTTTATTTTTAATAAAAAATGTTTTTTTTTTTAATATTTGATATACTCCCCCCTCCCTCCCTGCCCCCACCAGCCAATCCATGTGATCAGCTGTCATAGGCTTCAGCCTATGACAGCCGATCCCCCCTGTGCCTAAGGAGGGGACAGCCGCGTCACACGATTGTCCCCAGTACAGCGCTGCTGTAGATCGCATCGCTGTACCAGTACTTAGACGGCTATTGCCGCTCGGAGACTGAAGGCGGAGCTCAGCTCCGCCCACCAAGCAGGAGATGCGCGCACATCCTGCGCGCGATCTCCTGCAAACCAGAGCCCCAGGACTTTACGCCGATCGGCGTTAGGCGGTCCTGGGGCTGCCGCCGTGACGCGGTCGGCTACTGGTTAAAGAGAATATGAAGAAATATCTCCTAGGAGAAAACTCTGGAGAAAAAGTTTATTACATACAGCCCTAAATTTTAGAAATGAATAGAAAATAAATATAGATTTTGGATACTATGGGCCCAATCCAGTTCACTTTTTCTCCTAGGTTTTTCAGGAAGTGAACTTTTTGACCTGGAACTGAATCTATTCAATGTATATTGTATTGAAATGTGCTCACAAAATTGTTTATACAAGTGCTTTTCAAAGCACTTAGCGATTTTCTTCAACCTTCCATTGAAGCGCAAACGCTCTGAAAATGGTGCAGGAGCCGTGTTTATGATTGGAAAGAAAGCTCATCGCTCATGTGAGAATACTCACATTGGCTTTCATTGCACAATTGCTTTTAAAAAATGCCATCGCTTAAAATAATCTCAAAGCGGTCATAGTGTGAACAAGCCTTTAAGGTAGCTGGCCTGACAGAGAACCTGAATAAAAAAGTGGTAACTGCATGTTCTGCAAATGCACTGCTCAGAGTGTGTACAAAGATAACGTTGGGTGCACCATTTACCAAACAGCGTTCTGCTGTCATGGTTATAAGTAAAAATGCTATACAGCAGCAGCTCTGGATGTGCCTGGCTTTTCAGTTAAAGTGATGCATTATGGGAGGACCTTTTTCCTCATGTGAAGCTAAATATTAGCAAATGTCTCCTGTTTTAAGAAGGCACAATTTTTATTTAGCATAACTTGTTAGTGTGGTGTCTTTTTGGCTCCTTCTTGCTCTTGTGAACTGGGCTGTCAGGCTAGCAGGACAAGGACTAGGATGACAGGTTGTGGGATGGACTGACAGGCTGGCAGGACAGGGACAAGCATGACATGTTGTGGGATGGACTGGCAGGACAGGGACAATAATGACAGGTTGTGGGATCTGGGATGGGCTGTCAAGACAGGCATAAGGATGAAAGGTTTAGGGCAGAACAGGAACTAGGATGACAGGTTGTGAAGTAGACTGACAGGCTGGCAGGACAGGAACAAGGATGACAGGCGGTGAGGTAGACTGACAGGCTTGTTAACAGGACAGGCACAAGGATAACAGGTTGTAGACTGGACTGACAAGCTGGCAGGACAGGAACAAGGGCGACAGGTTTGAGGTAGACTGACAGACTGCCAGGACAGGGACAAGGATAACAGGTTGTAGACTGGACTGACAGGCTGGCAGGACAGGAACAAGGATGACAGGCTGTGAGGTAGACTGACAGGCTTGCTGACAGGACAGGCACAAGGATCTCAGGTTGTGGGATGGACTGAAAGGCTGGCAGGACAGGGACAAGGATCACGGGGTGTGAGGTAGACTGACAGGCTTGCTGGCAGGACAGGGACAAGGATCACGGGTTGTGAGGTAGACTGACAGGCTTGCTGGCAGGACAGAGACAAGTACCACAGGCTGTGAGGTAGACTGACAGGCTTGCTAGCAGGACAGGGACAAGGACCACAGGCTGTGAGGTAGACTGACAGGCTTGCTAGCAGGACAGGGACAAGGATCTCAGGTTGTGGGCTGGACTGACAGGGAGGACAGACTAACCAGATAAAGGAAAGAATTGTGCACTGTTTACCCAGGTTAAAAAAAAAAGAGCAGAATTCTGATTGGTTTTTAAATTTTGCTTACACCAGGGCCTAGATATCTGTAGAAAAAAAGAAAGAAACTGTTAATGGCCATTATGTTACAGTAAGAAAGTGCAACGTGCTTGAAATGTCACATATAATTTATAAGGGAACTGTCCAGCTGGTTCCTTTTCTAACCTCATTTATTACTGAGTGTAAATAGTAACCATAAATCCTATACTGTAGAAGCTGACTGTTGTGACTGGCATTTGCATGTTAACCTTCCAGCCTTTATCATACTCCATCTCCACAGTCCTAATCATATTCCGTACATACTTACTACACAAAGAGAAGTTTTTTTCCAATGGTGGCATTTTCACAAATCTGCAGTTAACATTTAATACAGCCCATAACAGTATAAAAAGAAAACTGCTCTATCCTATCCCGGCCCAATCTCATTAATCTCAGAAAACAATTCAGCGTTTGGCAAATATATGAGAGCGCTCTTAGCATTCATCATGAAGCCAGCATAGCAGGTAATTACACAGATACAGGCCCAGGCATAGCTTGCTAGTTTTAAAGTGTAAAAGTAATGTGTATTTATTTATTGCTGATGTTCTCAGCATCTGAATAAAACACTGGCGAAATGGCAACACACTTCGGTCTGTTTATATTTCTGCATAAAAACATATTTCAGGCAGAGGTCTCATTCATTTCTGTGTGTCTAGTTCCTATTGCCCTATTGATCTTCAAAGGGAAATCACTTTTAGTATGAAACTCACATGGTGGCTCATACATTTATGCGCAATTTAGTACAAATTATGTTTCAATCTGTAGAATTACAATCTATATCCTTTACTATTTATTCATATAGCGCCAACATCTTCAGTTGCGCTGTAAATAGTGAGAAACAAATATTGGGGAAAATATATTAATGAGAAGTCACTGTATGTTAAAGACATCCAGCAATACAAGTACAAATACATACATAGGTTTGTTTTTGTTTTTTTGAAAGAATATTTTAATTGATTTTTTCATTCAAAAGGCAGCGAACAACGCCACAACAAGAACAATACAACATTACAGTCCTAATAACAAATATCCAAACATGACACCATGGTCAAGGGATACAAACGTAGTTAACCTCCCTGCCGTTCTGGAAAGGTTTTTTTTGCATATTTTTTTTCTATCATGCAGCTAGCCTAGTGCTAGCTACATGATGCCCCCCTCCCTGCGGCGTCCCTCCCACCCCTCCGATCACCGCCGGTGCGTATGCCCATAAGGAAATCCCGTTCTGAACGGGATTTCCTTTAGGGCTTCCCCCGTCGTCATGGCGACGATCGCAATGACGTCACCGATGTCGTGACGTCAGCGGGAGTCCCGATCCACCCCTCAGCGCTGCCTGGCACTGATTGGCCAGGCTGCGCATGGAGTCTCGGCGGGGGCCCTCTAACGCAGTGGGTAGCAGCAAATCGGCGGCGAGCGGCGGCGATCGCGTGATACACACAGCTAGCAAAGTGCTAGCTGCGTGCAACAAAAAAAAAAATTATGTAAATTGGCCCACCAGGGCCTGAGAAATCCTCCACGGCGGGATAACCAGCAAGGAGGTTAATGTGTGGTTTGAGATATTACTGATATTGGAACATGTTCATACGATGAATTACAGCAAAAAAAAAAGAAACAATAGGAATAGGTCCCTGCCCTTGTGAGCACTAAGCAGGGACTCGCAGTAGCGATTGCAGCTGCTATGGGGCCCTGAAGCACAGGGGACCCAGGTGGCACTTGACATATTTATTATTAACTGTCTTGTGTTTCTCCACCCCCTGAGTCTCTGACTGTGTCTCAGTGTCCATGGACTACATGCAGTGTATATAAGAATGAAAATTGGCCACATATCCATAAATCTGATGACGCCATGAAAGTTATGCGGTGGGCCCCATAACCTCTAGCTACACCACTGCTTTTGAGCTTAAAATCTAGAGCAGTGATGGCTATCCTTGACACTCCAGCTGTGACAAAACTACAAATCCCATCATGCCTTTGCCTCCCTGAGTTATGCTTAGAGCTGTCAGAGTATTGCAATGCCTCATGGGACTAGTACGGTAGTTCCACCACAGCTGGAGTGCCAAGGTTAGCCATCTCTGATCTAGAGGGTAGTGGGGTGGAGACAATAGGGACGGAGACACAGGTGTTAACAGATGAATCTGGGAGCCTCCATTGATAGGATTGTCTGTAAAGGTGTGTTGTGAGTACAGGGACAGAGCGGGCCTAGGCTCTGAACACATGGAATGTGTACCTCAGGGCTACTTCAGTTGGGCTCGAGGGACTTCAGCATGTCATAGTCAATCCAACATAAAAAGTATTGAGATTTAAAGAAAACCTGGACTGAAAATAAACTCAATAGATAATTACATGCATTTTTAGTAGTAAAACTATATCAAATTGTCCCACTGTCTAATATTTATATTCCCATTATGAAGGAATGGTAAATGTGCACAGCAGCCATGTGACTTAAAGGGAACCTGAAGTGATGGCTATATATGGAGGCTTCCATATTTCCTTTTAAAAATGCCATACAATACTTTAATCAGAGCATTGAGCATCTGTTCTGCATGTTTAAGGGTCTATAGCTGAAAGTATTAGTGGCAGACGATCAGCAGGACAGCCAGGCAGTATGCATTACTTAAAAGGAAATAAATATGTCTGCCTCTATATCCCTCTCAATTTAAGTGTACATTAAAGAGGAATTTTAAGTCAGGTTTAAACTTCATCTCAATATTTAGCCAATACCCCTTTTCTCGAAAAGATCATCAGGATCATCTGTATGGCTGATATTGTGGTGTAATCCCTCCCACAATGTGATGTCAGGGCCATGGCCCTGACAGTTTGCTGGCTGTGAACCTCATTGCATTATGGGAAATAACGGCTATTTGCAACTGCCAAGGGAGCAGTATCTCCCTTCTGTGCATAGAACTCTCAGTAAGCAAACTTTCTGCACAGATCACCTAGCAGGACTAAAGATGCCACCATCTGTTATACATTTCGGGAATGTAAATCAGGAAGAGGAAACATTTTGCAATGGGCAAACAAAAATAATTTATAAATGAATTTTGTAAAAAAAAAAAAAAAAATGTTATTCATTATGTTACTGTTATCAGAGATATTCAAAATAACAGGTGAGGATCATACTTTCACTAGAAAAAATTACGGTATTTGTCAGACTATAAGACACACCTGACCATAAGACGCACCTAGGTTTAGAGGACAAAAACCAAGGGAAAAATATATATACTAAACCTGGTGCATGCATGGATTATTCCCCCTTTGTACCTCATGCCCCCCTTGTATCTCTTGTGTCTCACTGTGTCCTCCTCTGTCCCACTCGTGTCCTTCTGTCTCCCCATGTGTTCGCCTCTGGCCTCCTCTATGCCCTTTTGTGTCCTCCTCTATGCCCCTTTGTGTCCCCCTGTGTCCTCCTCTATGCTCCTTTGTGTCCCCGTGTCCTCTGTTTGTCCCCGTGTGTCCTCCTGTGCATGGGCACAGTACAGGGAGTCCCTGACATTGCGGCAGGTTGGAGGTTCGTATTGGCAGGCGTTCACAAGTTAGGGACTCCCTGCATTTGAATTATAAGGCGCAGTGACTTTTTTTGCCACTTTTGGGGGGCAAAAAGTGAGTCTTATAGTCCAAAAATTACAATTGTCAAACCATCTCTTACATTATGCGCTCTATTAGGAAAATAATTTTAATACCTTTGGTATTTTTTACGTTTTTAGCAATTTTTTGTGTTAAAAGGTGTAATTTTTAACAATAAAAGGAGTGATTTTTTTTTCGCATCAGAAAAAATGTATTCCATTGACCATATTGCGAAAATACAATATATTTTTGCAAACATGTTCTCAAAATCAAAAATAGCATTTTCCATGTGAAAATTGCTTCAGCGAAAATTTGCAAGCAACACTGAAAGCTGCACTGAACATGTATCAATAGACTGTCCACTTGCAGCCTGGTTATGTTTGTTCCCATTTGTGCTGAGAAAAGAAAGATTTAACTCTAGATGGTGATGTCCGCCCCCCTGCAACAGCTCATGGACATGAAAACGGTCATGGACATGAGTACGGTTGGGTAGTTCTGCATCTGTGCCTGTTTGTGCTGCAAAATTCAATTTGCTATCTCTAACAGTTTTTGAGTTATTAAAGGTTTTATAAGCGTCACCCAGTCCCCCCTACAACAATGTTTTGCTGGGTAAAATTCTGACCTTTATAAATTTATTTTCAGAATGAATGCAGCACTAACCTGTATGTGTGAGGCACAAATAGGCACAAACACAGCGCTAACCAAACATGATGGAATTTTTATTTGTGCTGATTGTAGGAAGAGGTAAGCTGCATGGCTGTTCAAATTAGTAGGTGAAGCTCTAAACAAATATCCTATTTTCATTTGAGATATGTGTTATTTTCCAGATTAAAAAAAAATAAGATACTTTTTACTTTACATTCATTTTAACCTTCCTGGCGGTATGGACGAGCTCAGCTCGTCCATAGCCGCCAAGGCTGATATCTCTGGCCCTGCTGGGCCGATTTGCACCAAATGAAGTGCGCCACACGCAGCTAGCACTTTGCTAGCTGCGTGTGATCTTCGATCGCCGCCGCTCAGCTGCGATCCGCCGCTTGCAGCGGCGGAAGAGGGCCCCCCCCCCCGCCAGAGCCCTGCGCTGCCTGGACCAATCACTTTCAGGCAGCGCAAGGGGCTGGATCGGAGGCGTCTGACGTCAGGACGTCGGCTGACGTCCATGACGTCATCCCGATCGTCGCCATGGCGACAGGGTAAGCCTAACAAGAAATCCCGCTACTTGTGATCGCCGACAGCGATCAGAAGGGCGCACCATGTGACGATGACGAAATGGCGAAAAAAAACCCTGTCGCCACCACCCTGGCAATTTAAATAGAATGCCAGGGTGGTGTACGCAATGGCTAATGTAGGCGTTTTCATTGTATCATATTCATTTTTTTTTTTTTTTTTTAGTTACACTGGAGGCAGCTCTCTTGTAAATGCATCATTAGCCTTTCATTTTTGTCATACTTTGGATGTATAAATGTCACACAGACAGATACGGAACTGCAGACATCATAAATAATCAACTTCTCTTTCAAAGCGAATTCATGAAACGGCAGATAATTAATTTATTAAAGCAAACCTGTGGGTGAAATAAGATCCAAGTTAGATACTTACCTCAGTAGAGTGTAGACTCTGGAACATCCAGTCTTCTCACCGGATGACCGCCTCTTCTTTGCCGCTGTGCAAGAGCAAGTACTGCCCGCACCAGCACAGTAGCACAAAGCTGATGTACGGAGGAAAAAGCTGTCCACAAGCGAATCCTGCACAGGCACGGGCCGTACTTGTGCCTGCACAGTGCACAGATGGGAGCGCGGCCGCGAGTGCGTATTCAGTATTCGGCTTACCTCTACTAAGGCAAGTATCTAACCTTCTGCCTCACATGTACACTTTAAGTGTCCAATACTCCAACCAAGAATTGAACTTTATTCCAATCAGTAGCTGATACCCCCCTTTTACATGAGAAATCTATTCCTTTTCACAAACAGACCATCAGGGGGCGCTGTATGACTGATATTGTGGTGAAACCTCTCCCACAAGAAACTCTGAGGACTGTGGTACTCCTGGCAGTTTCCTGTCTGGGAACCTTGCTGCATTGTGGGAAATAGCTGTTTACAGCTGTTTGCAACTGCCAAAAAAGCATGCAGCAGCTACATCACCTGCCAACAGTAAAAATGTCACCATGTAATAAATGTCAGAATGTAAATCGAATTTAAAAGATTTTACAATGGGCAAACACTGACTAAATCATTTATACATAATTATTGTAAAAATGAAGCACTTTTTTTATTACATTATTTTCACTGGAGTTCCTCTTTACAGGACCACTATCATGAAAAAGTAAGCAGTTAAAACCTGACAGAACCCGACAGGTTTTGGACCAGTGCATCTCCTCATGGGGGATTCTCAGGTTTTTCTTTGTTTTCAACAGCATTTCCTGAACAGCAGTTTAACTGCCAAAATAGTAAGATACCAGCCAGCCTCCCTACTAAGGGCCCGTTTCCACTATCGCGGAAATCGCCACGGTTCTGCCATAGGTGAGAATGGCGCCGCCTGCCAAATAGTGATGGCCCGAACCGTTCGCCTGGCGAACCTTTCTGGGCCTATAGTGATGGCCCGAACCGTTCGCCTGGCGAACCTTTCTGGGCCTCTTACTACTTCCGGGTCGCAATGACCCGGAGTAGTACGCCTGCGCTGCCCAGCGGGGCGCGTCCTAGATCGCGCTCCCGTTGCCGGGCACTTTCTGCGCATGTGCGTGACGTCATGAGTGACGTCACGCTCATGCGCAGAGAGTGCCCGGCAACAGGAGCGCGATCTAGGATGCGCTCCGCCGGGCAGCGCAGGCGTACTACTCCGGGTCATTGCGACCCGGAAGTAGTAAGAGGCCCAGAGTAGCAGAGCGGTTCGCCGGCGAACGGTTCGGGAACCGTTCGCTACATCTCTACTGCCAAATCGCTTGTGGTAGCGATTCGGCGGGAACCACCCCACAGAATTCGCGGCGGAGGCTGCGATTCCCATAGCCGTGCATGGCACGGCTCATGGGATTCGCCTGCGATCCCACCCACCCGCTCAGTGCAGTCTGCGAGACGCACGCCGCACAAGTGGAAACGAGGCCTAACTTGCACAGTATTTTGACAGTTAGACTTTGCAACTGCTGTTCATGAAATGCTGTTGAAAACAAATAAAACCCTGTGAATCTCCTATGAAGAGATGGACTGGCCCAAAACCTGTCAGTTCTGTCAGATTTTAACTGCCTACTTTTTTCGCGATAGTGGTCCTTTAATTGGCTGATCATGATCATGTGATCACATTTGCTTCCTATGTAGCCTGTCCATGACCGGCTAATCGGAGCTGTACAAGCCGATTACCTGACAAATCAATTGTGCGCTACACAGAGGATTCTTGGATGATCAGTTTATTTAGTGACTAATTTGTATGTCTCCAATTGGCAGGCCATTATCATGTGATCATTTTTGCTCCCTATGCAGCTTGATTATAACTGGCCAGTAAGAGAATTACAAGGCAGTCACCTGAAAACAGTTGTATGCAGGGCCGGATTTACCATAAGGCACTGTAGGCACGCGCCTACAGACGCCTGATGATGGAGGGGCAGCTCACTCTGCTTCACTAGCACCTCCCTCCTTCCCTATGCAGAGTCCTGAGCAGAGTGTAAAAGAGTTTAGTCACCTAACTCTTAGCATTCCGCTGATAAGATCTCCCTTCAGTCGTGGCCCCACTAGCAGGCTACCTAATGCTAAGGGACACCTGTAGCTACCTATGACTAGTAAGGGAGAAGTCACAGCTGGGTAAGCCAGCACACTTGTGGTGCGGTTCGGCGGGGGTTTGTGGGTTTCTGGAGGGCAAAGTCTAGGATGCCAGAACATCTCTGCCATAGGCTCCTGTAATGTAAATCCGGGCCTGGTTGTGTGCTTCTCTGTGAATTCTGCTAACAGGAGAAGTTCTCCTACGGAGCCAAACTCTATTGAGCCTCTGCCATGAGCACCAGAAATAGAACACAGACACACATGGATCAGAAGGCACTGCTTGGGTCCTCATCACTCCATTTGTTTGCTGTTACATCACATAAACACAACTGCTTGCTTCAGTAATCACTTATAAGGCTATTTAGTAAAGTATTATTTTCTGCATTTTCCTGGTGTAAAAAGTACTTGATAAGCAAAACTGTTCACATTCATCTAGATGACATTTTACATTTAGTGCGCCCTGTTACATCAGGAAGGTGAGGCTGGCTTATTTTCTGCTAAATAGCTTCCTAAAAGCTTTAATGGCCTGTGTCAGCTTGAAGCCACTGCAAGTTGACTCAGCAGCAGCTGAAAGGTAGAATATTGCAGGCATTGCATTGCTATAGCGGTCAATAGATTCAGCTTGACTAATTCTGAGCACCACAAAGTCTGGTTCACTTCTAACCTGCTGTCTTCATTTTCAGCTTGCTGAATTCTAACTCATTTACTGTCATTCGAGACGATGCCTTTGCTGGTCTCTTTCACCTCGAATACCTGTAAGTGCTACACTAAATGTCATGTGCTGCTTTTTTTATTTTTTTTAATCCTTATCTGGTCCTCATTCAATGACCTGTGCAATAATAAGGAGAAATTTTGCAGAGCTATCCAGTATTATTGCTGGTAGGTTCTATACATTGTTAAGTACCGCATGGTCACACAATTGTTTTATGTTATTGTATCCAGCGCACAGAGGCGTAGCTATGGGAGGGCAATGAGGGACATATGTCCCTGGACGCAGCACTGTGAGGGCCCCTAGCACGGCTGCTGTACCCCCACGTGCGGGAGAAGCAGCTCATTTGCTGCCCAAAGTACCCCTGTTTCTCTTCCTCCCTCTGCAGAGGAATGCAGAAGCATTAACGGCAGCAAAAAAAGCGGGACACATTTGTCTATCTAAACAGGGGGAAGGGGGGCACATTTGGCTATTTTAAAGGGGCATACAACTGGCTATCTGAACAGGGGAAGGGGGCACATCTGGCTATCTAAACAGCATTTGTACATTTGACTCCACCCATGACCACGACCACATTCTAATGTGTGGCCATGCCCATTTTGTCCAGAGGGGGTACAAAAACTGTGTTTGTCCCCGGGCGCTGAAAACCCTAGCTATACCACTGCCAGCACAAGTTCAAAAAACACTGTTTATCACTTTTAAAAAAATGCTTCAATATGTAGTTATTTTATTCAATACTTACATTTAATTTTATGCTGTAAGTAAAGATAAATAACCTTGACTAAAACCTGTATCGGTCTGTGATAAAATCAGAAAGACAGATCAGTCACTCTGGCTATTGCGTTTGTCAAACTGGATTGTTAACTGTAAGAGCTGCCACAAAGCAAGTAGCTGTTGTTGCTTTGAATGGTGACTAAAGCCTCATACAGACGGGCTAGAACTGTCGCCACAACCACGTGGCACGCGCGTGTTGCGGCGACAGGTCGCCCGTGTGTATGAGGCGTGCGTCACGAACCGTCGCTTGTCAGAGCTGTCGCCAGGCGATTGACTTGGCCAATCGCCGGCAACAACTGTCGCCGCAACTTCGACACAACTGTCGCTAGTCCATCGTGTGTATGCGGACTAGCTACAGCAACTCCATACACAATGTGTGGAGCTTACGGCGGGGGGGGGGGGGGAGGAACCTTCGGTGACAAATCTCTGTCCCTCTGTGCGCCGTGTGTACGGCTGTTGCACAGAGGGACCTGGTGACGAGCTGTGGCTTTTTAAAAAAAAAATATTGGCTCTTGCCACAGCGGTGGCTCGTGTGTATGAGCCAAAAGCCTGGCAGCTACTAAGATATAGGAGGTAGATATGAAAGATTCATATTTAATATTTATATTATTTTGACTAGAGTGAGAGTCAGGGGAGTTGCTAGGATCCTAAGAGACCCAGGGCACTTTTGGGCAATCCATCCAAAAAATGGGTATGGCCATCCACTCGAATGTGGGTGTGGCCATAGGTAGAGTCAAATTTACATGAACTTAACAGCGGTCTTAGTTGGCCTGCCCAGCAAAATGTTGGATGAAGCTCCCCTCTCCATTAATAAAAAAAACTTAAACATAATTTGGCTTCTGTGCTGGCTGGGCTGGTTTTCTGCTGGGTGGGCTGGCCTGCTGCCAGGTTGTCTGGCAGTCCCCCTATAGCATTTCTTTACCTTTTAGTGGACCGCCTCTCATGCTGCCACTCTCCAAGTCTGAAGACATCCTCTGAACTTGGCGATTCTCCCCTTATCGTCCTAGAAACAGATGCTAGGTGCTCTAGAATCTGATTCATTCTCAGACAATAGGGGGAGAAGCCCGGAAGAGAAGATGTCTGCAGAATCTTGAGACCAAGCAGCCGAAGGTGAGTACTGCCATCTGCTGCCTGCACCCCAGAATAGATCCGGGGCACGTGCCACTGATCTTTGGGGCTAGCAACGCCCCTGGTGAGAGTACATAATTATTATGGGAATTGAATTATAAAAATTGAAATATAAAATTATCAGTATACATTGCCTTTAAAGGATCCTGCAGTGTAAGGAGTATGAAAGCTGGCATCTTTATTCTCTTAAAAATACAATGTCTATTAATCTGGCCTGTCATCACGGTTATTGGCTTCAGAAGTGTTTCCCCAGCCAGTAAAGTCAGACTTGTACAGTTGACCAAAAAGGTAAAAAAGCATGTTTAGTTTGACTTTCTTCAAAGTAGCCCTGGAAAAAAATGTGAACTAAGCCATTAGTGGGCTAGGTTACCTGCTGCTGACACTCCTTATACTGCTCTTGGTCTTTGGGATCCCCTCTGCTCCCCATCCTTTTAATATTCAGCTGGCCCCCTCAGTTGAATTGTCCACGGGAAGTGGCAGCACGGTGGTGTAGGGGTTAACTCTCTCGCCTTGCCGCGATGGGTCTCCGGTTGGAATCTCAGCCAGGGCACTATCTGCACAGAGTTTGTATGCTCTTCTTGTGTCTGTGTGAGTTTCCTCTGGGTACTCCAGTTTCCTCCAACATCCCAAAAACATACGGATAAGTTAATTGGCTTCCCCCCAATTTGGCCCTTGACAAAGATGCACATATGACTATGGTCAGGTTTAGATTCAAGAGTTAGAAACTGTGGTCAGAATAAAAACGGTACTTATTGGATCTGTAAATGAAGTCATAAGTAGTTCCAAAAGCTTTACCATACTGTAGTATAAAGATTTACTTCCAGGCCATGCAAATTGTAGGACTCATTTGTATAACAAGCCTGGATTTTATAAGCCATCATATTGCACAGCTCTTAGAAAATGAGGACCATCAATGAGGACTTTCAGATTGTATTGTGACTCATTCATTACAAATGATGTGAAAGTCATGCTAAATCGAAAAACCTGCCATGCTTTTCCCTCCTAAACATATTTGTTATATCTTGTATGAATGATTCTTTCTGATGTCATTTACCAATAAATCCTCATCACAGTGTGTGAACTGTATGGTATTTCTGAGCAGTGATCTACAGCATCACATTGTAAACATTCAATAATCAGAGTCTATAGCCTGAAGTTAGTGGCTGCTGATGCTGAGCATTTGCTGTGGGATACTGTACACCATTGCTGTTTGCACTGATTATCAATAAGCCTTTTCTGTATATTTCTGTTAAAACATACTGTAGCTCTTGTAAAAATTCAAAAATGGGGGTGGGGGCGGGAGTGCACTGGGCAGGCGCTGCCTGGCAACGTGTGTCCTTGATCGCGCACCCACGGCCAGGAGCGCTCTGCGCATGCGCACTATACCTCTTGAAAGTGGGGTGTGATCAAGGATGCACGACGCCCCGACCAGGAAGTGGCTTCGGGGGGACATTACTCAGTACAGATGAGGACAGAGCAGAACAGGGGAGCAGTGGGCATGAGGACAGCCTACCACAGATGCCTGCTCCCCCCGTTTTTGAATTTTTACAAGGGCTACAGTATCCTTTAAGCTTACACCACAAACATTACTTTTAGTAAGGTCCCTGCAGACCTTGTCATACATCCCCAATATGCCTGCATAAAGCTTATTTCCAGGGTTTTTATTTATTTTAGATTTTAATAGTGTGGAAAGAGGGTTAAAGACAGGGGCGTAACTTCAAATCATGCCCTGCTAGCAAAACTTTGATAGGGCCCCCCACAGGGCCTCATTTGTACTCTTTACTGCCCTAGGCCACTGTCAGCAGCCTGCCCCCCCCTCAGTATAGGTAGCCAGATGACTCATCCCTCCCTCCAGTATGCATAGCCCATTGACCCTTCTCTCTAGTATAGGTAGCCAGATAACCCTCCCCCCCTCTCCAGTTTAGATAACCTGGTGACCCCCCTTCCCTCCAGTATAGGTAGCCTGATGACCCCTCCCCCTCCCTCTAGTATAAGAAGCCAGATGACCCTCCCCCTTCCTTATAGATAGCCAATTGATCCCCCTCCCTGCCCTTGATCCTGTAGTGCCCTAGGCCATGGCCTAGGCTATGTGGCCTTGGCTTAAACCCGGCCTTGGCCCCCCAATGTTCACAACCCTTCCCTTGCCTCCCATTGGTTACCCTCACAACATGGGGGTCCAACATACAAGGGTTATGAAACAAGTATGAGCATCAGGATCTTCATGCCCATAGCATATGTAGCCACAAAAACACCTGATCTGGAGTATCAGAGAGAGGGAAGGATAATAGTTGTGGCCTCTTCCACACCTCTGGGACACCCTGGTTAGAGTTCTTCCTGTCCATGGGACCTCAGTGGAGCATTGTGCATTTAATATGAAACTGGTAGCCCCAGGAACAGAAATTGAGGGACGGCAATAAAAACTAGTCAGTGATTCCAACTTTTCCTTTCTCTATAAAAAAAAAATAAGGAAAAAAGTGTTATTGGTTGCTGTCTCCGACCCTCTTAGAAAGACTGCATCACTTCCTGTTTGAACAGGAACAGGATGTGATTGAGGTTTTCACAGACTGGAATACAGGACAGTAATAAAAATCCAAAACAAACTCAAACCTCTACCACACTATCTAATAATAAAAATCCTGGAATTAGGGTGAAATAATTATTTTCTGCTTGCGAATTCTATGCATGGGCTTTGCTAACCTACGGCAATAGGTTCCAGCCAGGAAAAATACATACAATACTGCTGCTATGTACATCTCACTGAACAGAGCTCCGTGAAAATATCTCACAACTGTAGGCAGAACAATATTATTATCATTATTAATAAATATTTTATAAAGCACCAACATATTCTGTGATTATTGTATACTGCTATATGTACATGTTACTTCCTCCTAACCTAACTTGTCATGTAATGGTTGTCCCTTGTCACGTACAGCATCTCTGTGCAAAAACTACCTATGCCATGAATATATGGAAAGGCTAAAAGGGTTAATAATCCCCTTTGGACCATAAAAGCCAGAGGCTGAACCATATACACTATGTTCCATCCCTCATTCACATATACTATGAACATATTTAATATACAGTCGTGACAAACCAAAGTACACACTTCTATAGGTTTTGCTCATTAGGACATAATAAAAAAAGGCATAGGGTTAACATCCTGTGTTTACAAATTAGCAGCTCTGCTGTGGCAGATGAGATTCCTGAGCTGACACAACTGACGAGATCACATTACAGTGGTGATTAGTCACAGAGGAGGGGGTATTGGACAGGCTAAACTCCCTAAATACTTACAGGGTACATATTTTTTCTCTGTTTTCCTTCTGTCCACTTTAACGTCAGGGTCACACTTGGCAGAATTGCATGAGTTTTCCCCATAGCACATAGTGGAAAACATATGCAATTCTGCTAAGTGTGACCCTGGCCACAAAGTGCTCCAGCAAAGGCTAACTCATCACTAGAGTTACACACAAGATAAGAAAATGTGCACATCATATTTTTCTAGCAAGTAACAGTAATGACTATACACATAGCTCCCAACTGTCCCTCATTTGGAGGGTCAGCCCCTCTTTGGGAGCAATGTCCCTCTGTCCCCTTTTCTTCCTCATTAGCTTGTTATTGTTCTTATTTTCAAATGTTAATACTTAGGAAAATGAACCAGGATAGAAAGGACCAGTATGGTCTAAATTATAAAAAACATATTTTTCTCATGAAGTCTTTATAGTATGCATGACTAGGGGTGTGTAGGTTAGAGGTGTGTTAGGGATGTGGCTTAAGCGTCCCTCTTTCTGATCTCAAAAAGTTGGGAGGTATGACTATACATACATGTTTTAAACTGATCAGCAACCTGCCTAATATTGTGTAGGTCCCCCATGTGGTCTCACCTGCCAAGGCTTGAACCTCACAAGATGTCTGTGGGACCTGCCACCAAAATGTTAGCAGTAGAATCCTGTAAGTTATGAGGTGGGACCCTTGTGGGTGGATCAGACTTGGTTTTCAGGACATCCAGCAGATGCTTGATTAGCTTGAGATCTGGGAAACTCTGAGACCAAAGAAAACATAAGCCCAAGCCCACCTTCTTCCATCACTCCATGATTAAGTTCTCAAGAAAGAAATATACACTAATCACATCCACTTTGAAAAAAAAAATCATAAAAGCCCTAGTTCAGCCTTTTTTCAAATGCATATGACAGTGCAGTTTTATTGGAGAGACAGCTGTTAAAACCCCACCCCTTATCCCATCATCACCCACAGGAGGTAGTCAGAAGGAGCTGGGAGGGGCCAGCAACAAGTCTTTCACTGTGAATCCAGATTACCTGACTTCACCCATCTCCTCCCACTTCTGAAAGTTTAGCTTTTTGTGGCCACAACTGCAGCACTGAGTCGTATTTATTTGTGTGTAAAAAGAAAAAAAAAAAACCCTTAGTGGGTTTATGCTCCATTGTGCTTTCCATCTGTGGTTAATGTTCCCATTACAAGACTATATGCGTCACATTTATTATTTGGTGATTGTACTGGGTGTCAAGTCATTTTGCATAAACTGCCTATAAATAATGAATGGCACTAAATATAACCTTTGTTCCCTGAAGAAGTGGTGCAGCTACCAAAGCACTAGAATATAACATTTGCCCCCTGAAGAAGTACGGTAATGTAACTACCAAAGCACTAGAATATAAGCTTTGTCCCCTAAAAAGGGTTGTGTAGGTATCAAGGCACTAAATCTCTCATCAGGCATCCCTGGACAACATTTTTTGTACTCCTCGGGGGCTTTTTTCCTTCATTTTTTTTTAACTTTCCACCTCAATCGTACCCATTTTGCTATCATGGTCGCACTCTATATGCTATTTCATCACATTATATATCTCGTACATTATTTTGGTGTTTTTGGTTTTGTTTAATTACTAGATAGATAGATAGATAGATAGATAGATAGATAGATAGATAGATAGATAGATAGATAGATAGATAGATAGATATTATTTGGACACGCATTTATTTTTTCTCTAGGCTGCATTATAGAAACCTGAATTTCCTTCCAAGATGGATCATTCATGCCTTAGTTATAATTGTAAACTATTCGTACAATGCTTCATTTTTTGTTTATTTTTTTATTTATTTTGTATTTATAGAACACATTCATTATATAACAATGTGTTATATAATGAATGTGTTATATAAATACGAAATAAATAAAAAATAAATAACCAAAAATGAAGCATTGTACGAATAGTTTACAATTATAACTTAGAGTCATTTTTATGCTAGAGAGAAGCCAATTTTGGGAGAAGCCAATTATTGGTATGTTTTTTGGGGATGTGGGAGGGCGATAAAGTGCTCAGAGAAAGCCCACGTAGACATTGTGGGAACGTATAATCTCCATGCAGATAGTGTCCTTGCCCAAGTTTGAACCGGGGAGCCTGCACTGCAAGGCATGTGTGTTGTCCACATCACAGGAAATATCTTTTAGGTGTTTTTAAGAGTTATTATTATTTATTGCATTTATAAAGCGGGAAGGCCATCATAAAGAGGTGGGTTTTGATGGCTTGCTTGAATGTGTTGAAAGAGGGAGCAAGTCTGATGGGTGGTGGAAGGGCGTTCCAGAGGGTGGGGGCGGCTCTTGAGAAATCCTGCAGGCGGGCATGGGAGATGCGTGGGTTGGTGAGGCGAAGGTCGTTGGAGGATCGGAGTTATATTTTTTGTTGTCGCTGATATATTTAATGTTCTTCATTTTTGAGAAGTAACAGATATTAGAGGTTTAGCACTGACACTTATAGGGTGGTACAGACATATATTTATTCAAGTGATTTAAATAATCTCAGCAAATGAAGCATGTATTTTTCTCTCCAGGTTTATTGAAGGAAATAAAATAGAGACCATTTCTAGGAATTCTTTCCGCGGCCTCCGAGACCTCACTCACCTGTAAGTCCAGCCGCAGGAAATCTTCCTGTAGCTTTTTATTCTAGCAATTCATTTATTTCAAGAGCAGCCAATACTAAATAGTTCATGTCTGCTTCCAGCTCTTTGGCCAATAACCACATTAAGACTCTGCCAAGAGATATCTTCAGTGATCTGGATTCACTCATTGAACTGTAAGTATGAATATTTCAGTGAGTATGAAAAATGTGAGCATGCAGAAAATTAATATATTCTTTATCATTGTTATATATGTATTGTATTGTTCCACTTTGTCCGTTTTAAAAGCCAACCACTGATTGAGAGAAAACTATTTTACCCGCGTAAAGAGGCAGTATAGTCTATACTGAAAGGATTCTCAAGAGGACATAGTATTTGCATAAACTCATGAGTTGTTCAGAGGATCCTTCTTCTAGTTTATTGACTGGGAATATCTGACCACAGGCCTGCTAATTAGTTATCTTCAGATTTTCATCCTCTCCGAGTTAGCTCAGGCCTTTGGAAATAGTGATGTAATAAAAATGGTCCCCCTACTGTACTTTATTTTACACGCAGTGTATAAAGCTGTGCAGTAGTAAACTGTATTCAAAATGCAGCAAAATAAACTCACACCGATAAAAAGCAAGTGTTAGAAACTTTAAAGAGGACATGGGGGTGCAAAACAGGGGCTAGGCATATGAGTTTGCCAGTGTAGAGTTATAAGGAGAAGAGCATAGGTCTGAGGACTGAACCTTGGAGAACACCAACAGGAAGGGGAGTGGAAAAGGAAGTATTACCTTTGTTAGAGATTTGGAACAATATGTCAGCTAACCAGGAAGTACACAAAGAGAGGGCAGTGTCTCCAATACTAATAGACATCAGGGTTTGGAGAATAATAGTGATTCAAGAGAAGGAAGAGAGAGAAGATGCCTTGTGATGTGGTTCTGAAGAGGTAATTGGACACCTGAGACATGTGTTTTTGGCGTGCGCTCTCAGATGTGTAGCACCTGCTTTGGGCGCTGACATAGACCGTAATGTTATACAGTCTATAGCGGTGCAGAGAAATTTATTCCCAAATCACTGTAATTTTGGTGCTGGCAATAGAGTTTCTACAATTTGGAGGGGAATAATATTTTACATGGCCTCGGAGTTTCAGTGGAAGTGCCCAACTCAACAACAGCTGGACCAAACACATGCTTAAAGAGAACCAGAGGTGGGTTTGAAGAATGTTATCTGCATACAGAGGCTGGATCTGCCTATACAGCCCAGCCTCTGTTGCTATCCCAAACCCCCCTAAGCTCCCCCTGCACTCTGCAATCCCTCATAAATAACAGCCACGCTGCTGACAAACAGCTTGTCAGAGCTGGCTGTGTTTATCTCTATAGTGTCAGTCTGCTGCTCTCCCCGCCTCCTGCAGAACTCCGGTCCCCGCCTGCATCCCTTCCCTCCCTGCTGATTGGAGGAAAGGGATGGGGGCAGGGACCGGAGCTATGCAGGAGGCGGGGGAGCAGCCGAGACTGACACTACAGATGTAAACACAGCCTCACAGCACCGCTGTGATTTATGGGAAGTTGCAGAGTGCAGGGGGACCTTAGGGGGGTTTGGAATAGCAACAGAGGCTGGGCTGTATAGGCAGATCCAGCCTCTATATGCAGATAACATTCTTTAAACACACCTCGGGTTCTCTTTAAGCGCCTTTGTGAAGGTTGTTTTAGCGGAATGTGTGGCTTAAAATCCAGACTGCAAAGGGTTGAGTAGTAAGCTGATATTCTGTCTTTGGTACACAAAGTGCTATAATCCAGCATACTTCCATTACTTTCTATGTAACCTATTGCAAGTCCAGGCCTGCAACAAATTCCTTACATATTATTTTCCAGTTGCTCTATTAATAATGTTGTTGGTGAATGTAGAAAGTCATAGTGGGTAAAACATGCCCAGCCTCTATAAATACACCCTCCCCCCCCCCCCCCCCAATTAATATTAGCAGTACATTATTATCTGTGCATAGACTGTTGTTTACACCTGTGACTTTTCCCAGTAATCCCTGAACCTGCTTCTACAAACCCCTCACTGGCTTAAATTACAATTTTACTCAGAATGAACAGCTCACGTCAATATACTATTATTTTTTATGGAAATCTTGATGTAAGTGCAATGTGATGCTTTGACTAATGTACTTTTAATGTACTGCTTCCTGCAACATAAATAATGCAGTTTTCTGCCAAGACTGCCTGTCTTGTATCCTGTGTAGGGGAAATGTTTAGTTAAGGCTGAACACCAGGCAAGAATTACTGCAATATGCATGAGCTGTCATACCTACCATACCTGTAATTCTCTTCAGTCAGTCCTGGCGTACACCTAGGCCAGCCAAAGGGCATAGTCAGCAGTAACCTGACCTTGTTTGTCTCCACTCTAAACTGGCAAACAGGATCTGATGAATGAGTGGTGCATGCAGAGCAGCGGCACTCTGATGAGTCATCACAGTGGACTTTCCTCCTGTAAGCAAGTTACAGTGCAGATCTAGGCATACTCTGAGATTTAAAATAAAAATTCCTATGCGCTTAGGATATATAGGATAAAATTGCAAACGTGGTTCGCGTCTCACTATTGCTGTGTCCACAATAACAATAAATCAAATAAGTCCGCGCTCACAATCAAAGGCTAGCTAGATACACAATAGTCTCACTGTCCTTATTCAGGTTGTCCACAGACCGTCCCGATCAAAGTTCACACTGCATGTGTACTCCAAAATGTATCAGTCAAGATTCACGTTATATGCAAAATAGAAAAATAAAAACAAACATAGTGTAATACTGCATTGCACTGTAAAATCCTCCAACACCTCTCCAAAGTGTCAGCCTCCGTCACCCAGCACGCCACACCAACTGTGCCTGGACACCCCCCAAAGTGCCCGCACTCACCCTATTAACCTCCAAAATATCCGGAGGTGGGAATGAAAGCTTTTGGGGGTAGGGGTCATCCACAGTTCAGCTGTATCCACTGGGGTTCCATAAACAGCACTATAACTGAAAAATACTCTGATAGTGTAAAACCAAACGAGTTTAATAGCTTAAAAAGTAATGCACTCACAAGCGATGGAGGTATCAAGCGCATATAAGATACAGACAGTCCCCGGGCGGCTGTCCCGATCCACGCTGTCTCAGATCCACGCTCCTCCGCTCGTATCTCCGTGCGCTTCCGCTTTTCCATGACTGAGAAATGATCATCAAATGTTTTACCAATTTTCAGCATTTTATCGATCCGATATCAGCAGATATATGATTGCATATCGATTGGCACAGTGCCACTGGTAGCTTTATTCTGCTTAAGGGCTCGTTTCCACTATCGCGAATCCGCATGCGTCCAACGCATGCAGATTCGCACATGTAATGCAAGTGGATGGGCCTGTTTCCACTGTAGCGTTGTTGAGGTGCGGTTTTTTCAGCGGTGAAAAAACGCTCAAAAGAGCCACAGAATTCGCCTGCGAGTGGAATGCATGCGAATCGCATGCAATGTATTTAATAGGGAAATCGCATGCAGTTTCCCCATGCGTTTTTTGCCGCGAATTCGCATGCAAATTCGCATAGGTACCAATGTAAATTTACACAGGCAGTGACATGGTTAAAATCGCATATACCCTCACCTATGCGAATTCGCGGCAAAAAACGCATGGGGAATCGCATCCGCATGCGATTTCATCAGCAGTGGAGTCCAGGCGATTCTGCACCGCAATAATGGAAACGAGCCCTAATGCAGTATAAGGCTGTAGGAGCATAAACTGTCACTCTGATGAAAATGGGTGTGTATAATCAAATATTTCTATTTTTGACAGATAAAATGACCAAAAAAGATTTTCGTTATGTTAGATCTTTTCAAATTTTAACCAGTCTAACATAATGACTAGTGTATGCATGCTTTAGGATCTAATTGTATGCAAATGCATGCAGCTTAGAATTGTTCCAATCAGTGCTGTAGTGTAAGGCTGCATTTCCACTTGTGCGGTGGGAATCGTCGCGGGAAAAATTTGCATGCGGATGCGAATTTCGCATGCGGGTCTATGCAAATTTTTATGCGAATTCGCATGGATGACAATGTATGCGAATTTAACCATGGCAGTGCTGGTGTGATTTTCCATTGTTTCTATGCGAATTCGCATGCGAATTAGCATGAAAATTCGCATACCCAAACCGCATGCGAATTTCCTATTAAATACATTGTATGCGATTTGCATAGCGGTATGCGGTATGCAAATTCTGATGGCTCTGCAATGGGAATTTTTCTGCACAGAAAAACGCAAAGGAATCCTGACAAGTGGAAACAGTCCCATTCACTTGTATTGCTATGTGAATTCGCATGTGAAAAACGCATGCGAATTCGCGGTAGTGGAAATGGGCCCTCAATGTGCATACAGTTAGCACAAAATTAGCATCTGCGAATTATTAGCAAATGCGAATGTAGAAACATATTTTTTATGAAGTGACATTTAGGCATTCTGTGTACTAAGCTGTTAGTTGGTGTATTTGGAGGTTGATGTTGAGTTTTAGGTTTGGTTCACATTGAGCCGGATCATAAATCGCCCATTTGGAGTGGACAGTGCAGTGTCGGCTCCAATGGTGCAGTGCGGTTCATTTGGAGTCCAGAGCAGATGCATTTCTGGCACAGGCTTCACCGGCCACTGGCGAGTGCAGAGGCATTGTGGCGCGTGTGTGAGACCAGAACTGCCATCAGAAATATCTGGGCCCCATACTGGAAAAACTTACTGGGCTCCCCTCCCCCCCCCCCTATATTTAAGGTGCACCCCCTATATTTTAAGGTGGTCACCGGCAATCAGCAAAGAGCAGTGGCGCATGCAATCCTATGGGATTACTCTCACGGCAGTGCTTGAACTGTGCTTAAAAATCGCCAATGCACTGCACGCAGCATTTTCTTGGCGGTTGTGATGCAATTCTCATGCACTGAAATGAGGATGGCAAAGCTCAAGCATGGCAAAATCACAAAAAATCGCAACGCTAAATTGGCAGGTGAACACAGCCACACTCACTGCCAGTCTGTACATTCCGTGACAGACTTGCAGCTGGGGCCCATGTTTGTGGCATTGCTTTCTGGGCCCCAGACTCACTCGGGCCCCATACTGCAGTCTCACTTGTGATGACCTAAAGGCGGCCCTGTGGAAGACAATGCCAGGAACTACAAGATTTGTCAAATGTGGCCGGTCTGTGTGGAGAAAATGGCACATCTTATACAGGCCAAGTTACAGCGGAGCAGCACCCCATAGATAAGTAGCAAGACCTACCAACTCCCCCCCCCCCCCCCCCCCTCTCTCAACTGCACAAACCATTATGTAGTTACCTTGTGGGGAGTTTTTTTTTTTTTAAATGAATGCTGTGGGGGGGGGGGGGGGGTAGAATTGAACTTACCTGGGGCTTCTAATGGTCCCCCGCAGAAGTCTTGTGTCCGCGTAGCCAGATGCTCCACACCCCCCGCCACCAGTTCACTTGCAGAATTTGCAACTTTAAAGTCGCAAACCCACTATGCCTGTGCGTCCGCGTCCTCACTGCCGCTGATATCTCTGGGAGCGTACTGCTCAGACGCAGTGGGTTTGTGACTTTAAAGTTGCAAATTCCGGAATTAAACCAGCGTCGGGGACCGGAGCATCCGTGACTAGCAGCGCCGGCACAGGACGTCTGCAGGGGACCATTAGAAGCCCCAGGTAAGTTCAACTCTTTTTCCCCCATCCCCTACTGCATTCTGTTAAGGGAGAGTAAAGTCAGATTTCCCATTTAATTGACTTTTGTGAATGAGAAACATAAATGACATTTTCTGCCCATAGATTATCTTGTACACTGTATATAGTGCGGCTGCTTCTCCACACGGGAGTCACTACCTAAATAAGCACTGACAGCCCATTGTCATCATGACAGAACATTCATTATTTAGTTATCTTACTTTCCACCCAGATGAAAAGAAATCAGCACGCTGTCAGTCTCACCTCATAGGCTGATGCTGAATAGACTCCATTATGTGATATATCACCCGCTGTATGACACAAGCTGCAGCCAGGGTTTCCGTGAGATGTATTGTATGGAATTAATGAATGGGATGAAAAAAGTGTAATGAAGGGAAAACCAGTCTGAAAATCATCTCCCTCCAGTAAATGTCTAGGTTATGTCATTGCTATATCAACTGCAGAAATTATATTTGCTTTAGTCCAGTTATCACAATAGACCAAGGCTATGTGAGCTAATTGAAGATTTAAAGAAAACCTGCAATAAAAGCTAGATGCTCTTCATTCGGGTTAAGGCGGAAAACCCAATTGATCCATTCTACTGCGCAGCAAGAGTCCTTTTGCGTCTGCGCAGTAGAGTGAATACGATCGGGCTGGGCTATTTCTGCCTTACCCGAACGAAGAGCCGCTACTGCGCCAACGCAGGATCCCGGAGAGGTAAATATATCACAGCTTGTCGAGGAGGATTTGGGGGAGCCAGCGCTGGATTTCCTACAGGGGAGGGGGAAGCCTCATTGGGACCCTGAGGCTTCCCCTTACCGAGGTAAGTATCCCCCAGAGAGCTTTTTTTTTTAAAGTACAGAGTCTCTTTAAAGTCCCACCCCATAGCTTTTTAAGTGGGGCACCAAAAAATGAAGCTTCTTCAGTTACAATGTTGTTTTAAAGGTAACCTGAAGTGAGAGGGAAGTGGAGGCCGCCATTATTATTTCATTTATAAATAATAACAGTTGCCTGGCATCCTGCTGATCTTTCATACATCTGGTAAAGTCCGAATCACCCATATGAGACAAGCATGTGGCAAAGCCAGTCACAGATCTGATCTGCATGCTTGTTCACAATCTGTGACTTAAAGTATTATGCTAGATACACATGATACAATTTTCTGACAAATTTACTGCCAGATCGACTATTTCCAACATGTCCGATCTGATTTCAAATCAATTTTCCATAGAAGTGAACAGAAAATCAGATCGGACATGTTGTAAATAGTCTATCTGTCAGTAAATCTGTCAGAAAATTGCATAGTGTGTACCTAGAATTGGAGGTAGAGGATCAGCAGAATAGCCGGTCAACTTGTATTGTTTAAAAGGTACTAAATATGGCAGCCTCCCTATCCCTCTCACTTCAGGTGTCCTTTAAAAATCTGATCACATGATTTGAACTAGGTGAGTTGTAGAAGTTGATGGTATGCTCCAGAGGTAGAGCTGCTATTGCTTTCTGACTGGGCATCATCGTGCTGTTCAGACTAATTGACAAGATTGCAGCCTCGAGCTCTGGAAGTTTGTGACACAGGAAATGTCTGATAAGGGGGCTCCTGACCAGGTATTGGTTTGACATCAGCTAATTTATGAGCTTATACATACAGCGGTTTGCAAAAGTATTCGGCCCCCTTGAAGTTTTCCACATTTTGTCAAATTACTGCCACAAACATGAATCAATTTTATTGGAATTCCACGTGAAAGACCAATACAAAGTGGTGTACACATGAGAAGTGGAACGAAAATCATACATCATTCCAAACGTTTAAAAAAAAAAAATTAACTGCAAAGTGGGGTGTGCGTAATTATTCAGCCCCCTGAGTCAATACTTTGTAGAACCACCTTTTGCTGCAATTACAGCTGCCAGTCTTTTAGGGTATGTCTCTACCAGCTTTGCACATCTAGAGACTGAAATCCTTGCCCATTCTTCTTTGCAAAACAGCTCCAGCTCAGTCAGATTAGTTGGACAGCGTTTGTGAACAGCAGTTTACAGAGCTTGCCATAGATTCTCGATTGGATTTAGATCTGGACTTTGACTGGGCCATTCTAACACATGGATATGTTTTGTTTTAAACCATTCCATTGCTGCCCTGGCTTTATGTTTAGGGTCGTTGTCCTGCTGGAAGGTGAACCTCCGCCCCAGTCTCAAGTCTTTTGCAGACTCCAAGAGGTTTTCTTCCAAGATTTACCTGTATTTGGCTCCATCCATCTTCCCATCAACTCTGACCAGCTTCCCTATCCCTGCTGAAGAGAAGCACCCCAGAGCATGATGCTGCCACCACATTTGACAGTGGGGATGGTGTGTTCAGAGTGTTGTGCAGTGTTAGTTTTCCGCCACACATAGCATTTTGCATTTTGGCCAAAAAGTTCCATTTTGGTCTCATCTGACCAGAGCACCTTCTTCCACATGTTTGCTGTGTCCCCAACATGGCTTGTGGCAAACTGCAAATAGAACTTCTTATGCTTTTCTGTTAACAATGGCTTTCTTCTTGCCACTCTTCCATAAAGGCCAACTTTGTGCAGTGCACGACTAATAGTTGTCCTATGGACAGATTCCCCCACCTGAGCTGTAGATCTCTGCAGCTCGTCCAGAGTTACCATGGGCCTCTTGACTGCATTTCAGATCAGCGCTCTCCTTGTTCGGCCTGTAAGTTTAGGTGGACGACCTTGTCTTGGTAGGTTTACAATTGTGCCATACACCTTCCTTTCCTGAATGATCGCTTGAACAGTGCTCTGTGGGATGTTCAAGGCTTTGGAAATCTTTTTGTAGCCTAAGCCTGCTTTAAATTTCTCAATAACTTTATCCTTGACCTGTCTGGTATGTTCTTTGGACTTCATGGTGTTGTTGCTCCCAATATTCTCTTAGACAACCTCTGAGGCCATCACAGAGCAGCTGTATTTGTACTGACATTAGATTACACACAGGTGCACTCTATTTAGTCATTAGGACTCATCAGGCAATGTCTATGGGCAACTGACTGCACTCAGACCAAAGGGGGCTGAATAATTACGCACACCCCACTTTGCAGTTACCGGTATATATTTGTAAAAAATGTTTATGTATGATTTTCGTTCCACTTCTCACGTGTACACCACTTTGTATTGGTCTTTTACGTGGAATTCCAATAAAATTGATTCATGTTTGTGGAAGTAATATGACAAAATGTGGAAAACTTCAAGGGGGCCGAATACTTTTGCAAAGCACTGTAGATGAAATCAAGCTCTGCCACTGAATGCCTTCTTAGAACTATACAATATTTGTGCTTGACACTGGCTTGAAATGGAATCCGAGGTGAGAGGTATATGGAGGCTACCATATTTATTTCCTTTTTAACAATGCAAGTTGCCTGGCTGTTCCCTGATTAGAGCCAGCCCTGCCATTAAGGCAAAGGAAAAAGTTGCCCCAGACTGGTGCTGCTCAACCAACCCCTCCCCCCCCCCTTTCCCCTCCCCATGGGTCGTATCCCCGACTGCTCCCTGGGGCCTTGCACAATGGGTGACCGCATTGTAATAACTCACCTGCCCTAGCGCACTGCTCTGTCCGTGCTCCGTCTACATCCCCACTGCCTGCCTCTTCTTCATGAGATTATTTACATAACATGCGGCGCATGGAGAAGAGGCAGGCAGCAGGGCTGAATAGTGAGCATGGATGAAGCAGCGGGCAGGGACAGGTGAGTTATTACAATGCAGCCACACATTGTGCAGGGGCCCCTGGGGTGTGGTTGGGAGGAGACCATCCGGGGAAGGGGGTGTGGTAGCTGGTTCAGGGACCCTGGGGGCTGCCTTTGATGATTGGGGCCCAGGTGACTGTGCCGCTTAAACCGGCCCTACCCCGATCCTGTGTCTCTTAAGCTGGCCACTAACTGTCCAATTTCTAGTGAAAAATCGTTCGAGCGATCAGAAATTCTGATCGGATTGGTTGTAAATAATCTCCATTGGTGGACACAATCGATTATGAACGAGTGAAAAAAATGTCGCCCGAATGAATTTTCATCGAACGAAAATTTGGATTTTCTTGGTGGTCGTGATAGATAGGAAGCAATGATTGGTTAGTTGATGGTGTAGTGAACGATTTTTCGTCCGATCAGAATTTCTGATCGCTCAAACGATTTTTCGCTAGAAATTGGACCGTTAGTGGCCAGCTTAATACTTTTAGCCATAGACCCTGAACAAGCATGCAGATCAGGTGCTCTGACTCAAGTCTGACTGGATAAGCCACATGCCCGTTTCAGGGTTGTGACACTACTGATGACAAAAGATGAAAAGAACTGCAAGGCAACTAGTATTTTTTAAAAGGAAATACATATGGCAACTTACATATCACTCTCACCTCCAGTTTACTTTAAATTTGGGAGAAAGGCAAAATCAGAAAAACACAGCAGTCTAAACTAATAAAACTTGAGAAAATGATATTTACACTGGCTGCCCCAAGTGATCCATACAATATGTCAGAGGCTGCTGTGCAGGCATACAGCTGTTCACTCTCTAGCATTCAAGGCTGGATGAAGCTTTGTCTGTCACCCCACCTGTATAGCAGTATTACACTAAATATTTACTTTATGCAGGCTGATGTTGCAAGTCCACGTAGCATTCATTGGAAGCCTCCCCGTGGACAGAAACATGTGTAGAGCTCCAAGGCTCTATCAGCGATGACAGCAGTGCTGCCGCAGCAAAGTGATGTCATCACAATATTCATGTAATTATTTATTTGGCATCCATTCTGCTGAAGCAAGGTGCCCCTGGGCAGTGTGAAATCTACAATTGTTCTACATCTGGATGTAAGCAGAGCAACGCTTCACATTTCATTCTGCCATAGATCAATCTATGTGTTGTGTATTACATCTAATGGTCAAGCTCCATTCCGTGCTGTCCACAACATTTAAACTTCAACTCCAGGCTTGGAAGTTAAAGAGAAACTTCAACCTAGAATTGAACTTTATCCCAATCAGTAGCTGATACCCCCTTTTACATGAAAAATATAATGCTTTTCACAAACAGACCATCAGGGGGCGCTGTATGACTGATTTTGTGCTGAAACCCCTCCCACAAGAAGCTCTGAGTACCGCGGTACTCTGGGCAAACTGCCACAATGTAACAATGTTCACAGACAGGAATTAGCTGTTTACAGCTGTCTCTAACAGCCAAAACAGCTAGGAGCAGCTACATAACTTGCCCACAGTAAAAATGTCACCATGTAATAAATGTCAGAATGTAAATCGGGGAGAGGAAAGATTTTACATTGAGCAAACACTGACTAAATCATTTATACATAATTATGGTAAAAAATGAAGCACTTTTTTTACTACATTATTTTCACTGGAGTTCCTCTTTAAAATTGCTTACAGTGTGGCAGGCAATACAATATGCTTATCATTTTAGAAATTGCTGGCACCATGTGCTCAAATGTTAAGGCACACATTGCTGCATGAAGGTCCTCTCTTCTCTTGTCTGACCCAGTTTCCTGCATGCACAGACTCTTAGTGGAATAACTCAGGGCAACATCTCTCTAGATTAAACACTGAGTATTATCCCCAGGTCAAACAACTGTATTTATCTCGTTTTACTCAAGGCTGATTCCTCACTGTGCTGGTTCACACACTGCTTGTGAATAGGACTTGCTTAACCACTTCTGGACTGCGCTAATTGAAATCTACTCCCTGTTTGGGAGCGGTTATCCCTGCCAGGACGTAGATTTCAATTAGCACACTGCATGGACCTGCCATTACCGCCGATAGTGTCACTATCCCACCGCTACTGCCCACTCGTTCTGCTGTCGGTATGACGTGAACCAATCAGGAGCTGATTTCATTGGCTTCTGACCCCCCCATGATCACTGTGAGCCAATCTCATTGGCTCACATACTGATCACAGGGTCATGAGCCAATGAAATTGGCTCCTGACCTGCTCACAGAGCTCTGCTGTCATAGCAATGGCAGAGTGAGTGACCTTCAGCAACGGGAGAATGGCGTGATTGGCGGTAGCTGCGGGTCCTTGCAGCGTAATGTTAGTAGGCCACTGGTATGAAAGACTTACGGTATACTTAGTTGTCCTATTATTTTTATGGTCTAGTGATTTGCGGGGAAACAAGTTTGAGTGTGACTGCAAAGCCAAATGGCTGTTCTCCTGGCTGAAGATGACAAACTCCACCGTGTCTGATGTGCTGTGTTCTGGCCCTTCTGACTATCAAGGGAAGAAACTCAATGAAGTGCCAAGTTTTGACTCAGAATGTATAACAACAGGTGAGTCTAAGATAAAAACCTATTGTGATAGAAAGAGGTATGTTGTGGTTGTTCTGTGGGTAATGTGAAGGTTGTCCTCTCAGTCTAAGATCTCAAACCCACTAGCAGCCTTTTCTGAACGTTAGGGATTTTTATAAAATCACATTTCTCTAGTGGGATCACACCCATAGCATTCCATTAGCAAGAGTTTTTCAAATCACAAAGCGCTCAGAAAATCACTCCTAGTGGGTTCCAGGCCTCACTCTGCACAAATATATTGCGCTCTGGACAGTGTTCTAAAGACACATGCATAATTAAAATTGGCTGAGGCGGCCGATAACAACTAGTTATGCTTGTGTACCTGCAAGCGATCTGCCCGGCAGGTCATCTTGACCAATCGACCCAGGGGGCCGGGACGAGTGACAACATCCACTAACTCAAGAAACAACATCACTGCACCACTCGATCTTGCTCTGTGTATGTGGTGAAGTATGGAGAACGGGATGGGTGGGCAGAATGGGACTTCCCATGTAGCCCACCCATGCAGCTCTCTATGCTCCAGGAGCGGGAACCAGCGTGACACAGTGCCTAATGAGTTCCAACTGGCTAGCTGACTTCAGGTCAAAGGTCATACTTGCTAATTACACCAGAGAGAAAATGTGTGCATCAACCAAGTGAACCTGACAAATCTGGCTTTGCAAATTTGGCCTATTGGCTAATCACGAGACATTGCTCATGCAAATATGCATTTGCTTTCGCATGCCTAAATATGCAGGGTTAAAAACCAAAACCGCAAAACAATCGCCCTGCGGGAATTAGTTCATGCTACATAGCACTATCCAGGGGCGCCACGAGGAGGCTTCCCAATGCCCCAATATTTAGGCATGCGAAAGCAAATGCATATTTGCATGAGCAATGTCTCGTGATTAGCCAATAGGCCAAATTTGCAAAGCCAGATTTGTCAGGTTCACTTGGTTGATGCACACATTTTCTCTCTGGTGTAATTAGCATTGCATTTTCTTTCCTTTGGAGGCAAGTGGTGTAATTAGCAAAGGTCATACTTGCGCTAAGCTATCATCGGTCAGTTAGTTATCAACTTTTGCAAGCAAGCAAAATCCCTGCTGAAAGTCCAAAATACCCTTCATACTGGCTAGAAAACAGAATTCTGTAGATTAATTCCTCACAAAAGAGTGTAGAGCATTTTCAATGATTGCGCCCCCCCAAAAAATAAATAAAAAGGAATTAGGAAATTTCCCAAGCACCAATGAATTCACCATTTGTATAGTCAAACACCATACTAATGGTATTATGAGGTTAATAGTGATGGGCAATGTTTGTATGTACTGTTGTCAGAGTATTACAATTTTTTAAAGGGAAATTCCAGTTTTGTTGAAAATGTTACCTCTTTAGTTCTGTATATTACAAGGATAATTAGCAAAGTATACAGTAATTTCAGCTTGCTTTCATTGTTGACCTACATACAAAACAGCCATGCCATTCCGTTCCTCACAGAAACTGGCAGATGGTACTGTTGACGTCTGCTGCCAGGCAGTGGCTTGGGCCAGGTGCTGTAAAAGTGTCCGTTTTGGAAAAATTTACTCTAGAGCACTGTGTTGCCATAATTACAAAGCAGTGCATTTAGAGCTTACTGGTGTGTCTGACAATTTTTAGTGGTGATGAGTGTGAATTTTGCATAGGAGTAACTTTGCAGCAAAATTTGCACTTACAATGTGAATTTTTAAACGTATTACTTATTGCAAAATGAGTTCTTCACTTGAAGGAAATGTGAAGTGAGTTTAAAAAAAGGCCGATACTTACCTATAAACTGGGAAGGCTCTTGATCCTATAGAGCCTTCCCTTGCACCGCTCGGTCCAGCTTTGTCACCACTGGCATAACAATAGCCTGCCATCGCAGGATCTCCAGGACCTGGAGGCTAAGGGACTCGACAGTTGCAGCTCCTTGTGTGTGCTTGCTTCCACCTTCCGAACTCCTCTTCTCCCCCTGCACCTCCGAGACCATGGAGAGCAGCAGCAGAGCATATATAGTATTTTACCTAAGTCCGGTGGGACCGGTCCTCTTCACCACTCAGTGTAGCCATGCCATGCAGTCTATTAGCTCGTGACTTTCTATCACGACATGCATTGTCAGGAGAGCCGCAAGCTAATAGGCTGCACATCACGGCTACACTGAGTAGTGACGAGGACATGTCCTGCCAGAATTAGGTAAAGTATTATGCTGGGAATACACCATACAATATTCTGTTAGATTTACCTGCCAGATAGATAAAGTTCAACATGTTGGAAATTTGGAAATGTATCTATCTCACCATCTATCTGCCGAGCAATTAGGCATTGTTCTACTCCGCAGGAGATAAACAGAAGACAATGCACCAGAGATAATGACCATTCTCTACAGAAAATAATCTAATTATGCATTCTAACAGAAAATCTAACAGAAGAATCTAACAGAAAATTGTATGGTGTATTCCCAGCATTATGCTCCATTGCGGCTGTCTTTGCTCTAGGGAGAGGGGGGGGGGGGGGGGGAGAAGACGTGTTCGGAAAGCTTGTGTTCGGGAGGGGGTGGCCGTCTGCCGAATGTTGCTGGGGGGCCCGGGCTGTGCAAGACGCCCCTGGTTGTCACTCCCGTTATGTGAATTCAACAAACTGGTTGAATACACGTTCGCGAGCCCTTGGGAGGTTTCCAAAGCACTTGTGTCTTCAGTGCTTCTGAAGAGGTGCGGCTCTGTACTGCATATGTGTGAAAGTGCTCAGGCATGCACAGTCCAGAGCCGCCTGTCTCTGGAAGCTCTCAGGGACACAAGTACTTCTGAAGACGTGTGGCTCAGTACTGCATATGTGTGAAAGTGCTCAGGCATGCACAGTCCCGAGCCGCCTGTCTCTGGAAGCTCTCAGGGACACAAGTGCTTCCAAAGCCTCCTGAGGCAGCAAATTTATTTGCTACACAGTTCTGTGCTGTACTTGCATGCTTGAGGCTAAACTCGTACCACATTTCTTGACCTACCAGATATTAAATAGGATTGACTAGATGTGTGCACTGCAGCAGGTGCCAACTGCCAAGGATCATATTATGGCATGCCACAGTCATTCATAGTGTGGTCCATATCCCTATCCAGTGTTGACCTTACTATATTTGTTTGTTTATATTTACTGCTGGAATAACAGCATACACTACGCAACAGTCAGATACAAGATATTTTCATTACTATTGTTCTCTCTTTATTTATAGATTTTGTTGTCCACCAAATATTGACTTATCAGTCTGTGTCAGTGGACACATTTCAATATAAAAATGATGTTTTTGTGGCGATAGCACAGCCAAGCATGGAGAACTGCATGATTCTGGAATGGGATCACATTGAAATGAATTTCAGAAGCTATGACAATATAACAGGTACTGTAACACCATTCAGAACTAATATTTCAGTTTAGGTTTGAAAGGGTTTAAAAGATAATGGTCCATACGAAATTCACTTTTTCTCCTTGAAGATAGTTTTTCATCTTCTCTTTAAAATAACTTTTCAGCACATTGCTTGGTGAGTGTGCACCTAGAGAAGGAACAAAGAGCTTAGTAAGTGTGCACCTAGAGAAGGAGCAAAGGTCTCCGTGAGTGAGCTTGGTGAATGTGAAACCTACAGAAAGAGTAAAGGGCTTGGTGAGTGTGCACCTAGAGAAGGCGCAAACTGTAAGTGTGCACCTCGATAAGGAGCCAAGGTCCCAGTGAGTGTGCACCTAGAGAAGGAATAAAGGGCTTTGTAAGTGTGCATCTAGAGAAGGAGCAAAGGGCTTGGTGAGTGTGCACCTAGAGAAGGAGCAAAGGGCTTGGTGAGTGTGCACCTAGAGAAGGAGCAAAGGGCTTAGTAAGTGTGCACCTAGAGAAGGAGCAAAGGTCTCCGTGAGTGAGCTTGGTGAATGTGTTAGCGCCGGAGTAAAAAATAGTTTTCCGGCGCTAAGTCGGTTAGTGTGCCTTATCTGAGGATAGTGTGCCTTATCTGAGTTAGTGTGCCTTATCTGAACTTAGTGCCCCTAAAGTAGCTTTGTGCACACTAAATAGCTTTGTGCACAATAAAAGATGCACAAAGCTACATCGCACACTGCAGATAAGGCACACTAACCTCAGATAAGGCACACTAACCTCAGATAAGGCACAGTAACCTCAGATAAGGTTAGCGCTGTCGTTTGTGCCCACTAAGTGATAAGGCACACTAATCAGCTTAGTTCCGGGTTAGTGAATCAAGCCCTAAGTGTAAAAGGGCACTAAATCATACATATACTTTAACCGAAATAAAAATGTGTGAACTTGTAGCTGCTTACATTGCAATATCTTTAGGATGATTAACTTACACATTATTTTTGACAGGCCAGTCCATTGTTGGATGTAAAGCAATACTTATTGAAGACCAAATTTTCATGGTGGTGGCCCAGTTGTTTGGTGGCTCTCACATTTACAAGTATGACGAAAGTTGGGCTAAGTTCACAAAGTTTCAGGACATTGAGGTTTCACGCATATCCAAACCTAATGATATTGAGCTTTTTCAAATTGAGGGCGAAACATTTTTTGTGATTGCCGATAGCTCGAAGGCTGGTCTCACTACAGTGTACAAATGGAACGGTAAAGGATTTTATTCATACCAGTCTCTTCATGAATGGTTTCGAGATACTGATGCAGAACTAGTTGAAATCAACAATAAGCCTCATCTTGTGTTATCTAGTCGGTCTCAAGTACCTCTCATTTTACAGTGGGACAAAAGTACAAAGAAATTCACTCCACATAGTGACATCCCGAACATGGAAGATGTCCTAGCAGTCAAGAGCTTCAAGATGAAGGATGAACTTTACATTGCCTTGACCAGATTTATCGGTGACTCAAAAATAATGAAATGGAATGGCAAGCAATTTACTGAGATTCAGGCCCTGCCATCTCGTGGAGCTATGGCACTTCAACCGTTCACATTTAAGGATAGACATTACATGGCATTGGGCAGTGATTACACCTTTTCACAAATTTATCAGTGGGACCTCGAGAAGAAGACTTTTGAGAAGTTCAAGGAAATCTATATCCAAGCGCCTCGTTCTTTCACAGCAGTTTCAACTGACCGACGAGATTTTGTCTTTGCCTCTAGTTTTAAAGGCAACACACAGATTTTTGAACATGTCATTGTTGACCTGAGCTTGTAACATGTTTATTAATGTACACACAGGATGGACCAGATTGTCTGAAAAAGAGGAACAGAAAAAGACTGATGTATGTATGGCTGGGTTTCATATCTGAATGTATATCTAATCTGCATTTTGTTTGGGTGCATATTCTGGTTGTTGGCATGGCACCTTTGATTTACCACTTGTAATAGTTTCAAACCTTTTTTTATACAATACAGAGCACCCGTTATTACTGTATAGTGTCTGGCTTGCTGTAGTGTGGTCATAGCCCTTGAGCTATGGTCAGATTCCAAATTTAGACTAACAGACTAGATCCTGCACTCTCTGGGATCCATCATCTTGGAACTTGCAGCTTATACTGGGAGGTAGGACTGGTTCATATAACCTGCGGGGGGGGGGGGGATGTGAGTGTATCCATATAGCAATATAGCAGGAATATGTTGTGCAATCCATCAGTCCATGGCAGTTCCCACTGGACTTGGATGCAGATGTGTGCAATTCTATGGCAATGTTTCTTCTCTGCAAAAAATTGGGCAGCAGGTCGGGTTTCTATAGACATTGCAATAATTGAGCAAAAGATAGGGCATAATGGCCATCTTTGATTACTTTTTTAAAGTTTGGGTTTAGGGAAGTGAGTGTAAAAGTTCAGTTAATATTACAATGAGATTTGTGGCATTCCGGGTAGTATTAGTCAGGGCCGGCGCTACCATAGAGGCAAAGGAGGCAGCTGCCCCAGGGCCCCAGAGCTTGTAGGGGCCCCCAGTGGCTACAAGAGGGAAAAAAAAATTTCAAATCGGCCTTATAGTTTTTGAGAAAATCGATTTTAAAGTTTCAAAGGAAAAAAATACACATTTAAAAACCTGCTGACTTTAATGGTTAATAGCAAATCCACCTTCAATGCTAGAAACCCTAAATTTGCAGGATATGTTAAGGAAATCATTAGGAATAAGAGGAAAAAAACAATTTTTCAAAAAGACCTTATAGTTTTTGAGAAAATCGATTTTAAAGTTTCGAAGGGAAAAAATATACAGGATCGGTAAATGTCACTTTTAGTAGCAAACGGTAGTGTAATTTTACATGTATCAAACGAAAACCCAATAAATTTCCTGACGGGGTTTCCAGGGGGTCAGTACGCAGCCACAGCGCTTTGGCCAGGGATCACTATACAGCCGCAATATGGCTGCATGAAGATCCCTGGCATTTTTTCCTATTTTCACAATTTTTTTTTTATGTTTAAAGTGTGGGAGTTAAAAAAAAAAAAATTATGTGGGGTCCCCCCTCCTGAAACTTTTTAACCCCTTGTCCCCATGCAGGCTGGGATAGCCAGAATGTGGAGCTCCGACCGATTGGGACTTCACACCCTGACTATAACAGCTGCAAAAAAGGTGCCCTAATGCCGATTTTTGTTCCGGGGTATATGTTGGGGGGGCCCCCCAGGTTTATCTTGCCCTGGGGCCCCATTGTTGCTTAAACCGGCCCTGGTATTAGTGGAAATGTAAGGTAGAATAAATGCCTAAAAGTGTACCTGAACATAGGTACAAAAAATGAAATAAAGATAAGGCTGCATTAGTTCGGCCTTTCTTATCTCCTCCCCATTGGCTGATTAACTAAATTAGCCTGCTGGGACTTTTACCTGGCGAAGTAGTAATCAGTTGGCAGGGTGGGAGAACAATGATGAAGAATTGATGCAGGATTAGATAATTTTTGTAGACTTCAGGTCTTTAAATTAGTCTTTATGGTTTGGGCCTAGTTTTAGGCTTAAAGCGGAATATAACCCTGCATTTCAACTTTGCTCTAAAACATTATTTACAGTATGTTATATGCAACCAGCATTTTTCTTTTTACTAGACCAGCATTGGAAGGGTTACACACAGCTTTAAAGTTCCTGGAGATTTCTGCAGAGGCATCCGAAGCTGACAAAGATACATTTTGTTTACATAAATGTATCTAAGTGTTGAATGTGACTCACTCTCTCAGGACAGCCAAAGAGTGTGTAACATTTCTCAATAGATACATTTAACTAAATAGAATGTACCAATCTGAACTTCTGCATATCTCTCCACGGAACCTTAAACCTCTGTGTTTAACCCTTCCAATGCTGGTATAGTAAAAAAAAATGCTTTTTGCATATAATATGCTGTAAAGAGGTACACACCTCTCCAGTAAAGTTCTAGATGGTCCCTTGTCCTCCTCTTCTGTAATCTGGCCCTTCACCCTCTCCTCCCTCCACTGCCAACATGAATGTGACAGGAGTGTCCACACCTTCCCATGCCTCTTCTGTGGATGCAAGCACTGCCACTTCTGGCTGTTTGAAAGTACAGTGAAACCTTGGTTTGCCAGCATAATTTGTACCGGAAACATGCTTGTAATCCAAAGCACTCTTATATCAAAGTGAATTTCCTCATAAGAATTAATGGAAACTCAGGTCGCTCCACAATCCAAAAACAGTTATAGTACAATAGTGTAAAATAAAAATGTCACTACAACTAACAGCATCATTGCCATCTGTTGGGCTCACATCATCCATTTTTTTGTGTGGCTGTAACAAGGAACCTATCCATGGACAGTTGCTTTTGCATACCTTTGAGGATTTCATGGATATGTGACTTTGCACAGTCTCTACACTGAGATTAACCCTCCTGGCAGTGTATTAAAAACCGCCAGGGGGCAGCACAGCAGTTTTTAAAAAAATTTCTTTTTTACAAATCATGTAGCGAGCCCAGGGCTCGCTACATCATAGCCGCTGTGCAGCGGCATCCCCCACCCTCTTCGATCGCCTCCAACGATCTCCGATCAGGAAATCTCGTTCAAAGAATGGGATTTCCTGGAGGGCTTCCCCCGTCGCCATGGCGACAGGCGGCATGACGTCACCGACATCATCACGTCATTGGGAGTCCCGATCCACCCCTCAGCGCTGCCTGGCACTGATTGGCCAGGCAGCGCACGGGGTCTGGGGGTGGTGCGGCGGCTATTTGGCGGGTAGCGGCGGCGATCGGAATGCACACGCAGCTAGCAAAGTGCTAGCTGCATGTTGCAAAAAAAAAAACATTATGCAAATCGGCCCAGCAGGGCCTGAGAAATCCTCCTGCGCGGCATAGCCTACCGCCAGGGAGATTAAAGGACTACTGTAGGGGGTTGGGGAAAAAAAGAGTTAAACTTATCCAAGGCTTTGAATGGTCCCCCGCAGACATCCTGTGCCACGCAGCCACTCACTGATGCTCCTGTCCCCACCTCCGGTTCACTTCTGGAATGTCGGACTTTAAAGTCGGAAAACCACTGCGCCTGCACAGCCGCACCCTCGCTTCCGCTGACGTCACCAGGAGTGTATTGCGCAGGCCCAGTACAGTCTGCGCCTGCGCAGTATGCTCCTGGTGATGTCAGCAGGAGCGAGGACACGGCCGCACAGGCGCACTGGTTTTCTGACTTTTTTTTTTGCATGTACAGTGGGTTGCAAAAGTATTCGGCCCCCTTGAAGTTTTCCACATTTTGTCACATTACTGCCACAAACATGAATCAATTTTATTGGAATTCCACATGAAAGACCAATACAAAGGGGTGTACACGTGAGAAGTGGAACGAAACTCATACATGATTCCAAACATTTTTTACAAATAAATAACTACAAAGTAGGGTGTGCATAATTATTCAGCCCCCTGAGTCAATACTTCGTAGAACCACCTTTTGCTGCAATTACAGCTGCCAGTCTTTTAGGGTATGTCTCTACCAGCTTTGCACATCTAGAGACTAAAATACTTGCCCATTCTTCTTTGCAAAACAGCTCCAGCTCCGTCAGAGGACAGCATTTGTGAACAGCCGTTTTCAGATCTTGCCACGGATTCTCGATTAGCTTTAGATCTGGACTTTGACTGGGCCATTCTAACACATGGATATGTTTTGTTTTAAACCATTCCATTGTTGCCCTGGCTTTATTTTTAGGGTCGTTGTCCTGCTGGAAGGTGAACCTCCGCCCCAGTCTCAAGTCTTTTGCAGACTCCAAGAGCTTTTCTTCCAAGATTGCCCTGTATTTGGCTCCATCCATTTTCCCATCAACTTTGAACAGCTTCCCTGTCCCTGCTGAAGAGAAGCACCCCCAGAGCATGATGCTGCCACCCAGGGCCAGGCCGAGGCATAGGCTGGAGAGGCTCCAGCCTCATGGCGCAGTGTAGGAGGGGGCGCAGAATTCATTCAGCTGTCATTCCTAATTGTGTTTGAAGCAGAAAGAAATAGGAGAAGGGAATACATGGCAGTGACTGCAAGCCAGATAACTTGATATTAATGTGTTGGGGAGGGTGTGGGCCCTGTGGCGCATCTTAGTCTAATAGCAATCAGTGTGTGATGGCTGGGGTGGCAGGGATGGAGGGGTGCACTTTGGTGTCTCAGCCTTGGGTGCTGGAGGACCTTGTCCCGGCTCTGCTGCCACCACCATATTTGACAGTGGGGATGGTGTGTTCAGAGTGATGTGCAGTGTTAGTTTACCGCCACACATAGCGTTTTGCTGTCATCTGACCAGAGCACCTTCTTCCACATGGTTGCTGTGTCCCCCACATGGCTTGTGGCAAACTGCAAATGGGACTTCTTATGCTTTCTGTTAACCATGCCTTTCTTCTTGCCACTCTTCCATAAAGGCCAACTTTGTGCAGTGCACGACTAATAGTTGTCCTATGGACAGAGTCTCCCACCTGAGCTGTAGATCTCTGCACCTCGTCCAGAGTCACCATGGGCCTCTTGACTGCATTTCTGATCAGCGCTCTCCTTGTTCGGCCTGTGAGTTTAGGTGGACGGCCTTGTCTTGGTAGGTTTACAGTTGTGCCATACTCCTTCCATTTCTGAATGATCACTTGAACAGTGCTCCGTGGGATGTTCAAGGCTTTGGAAATCTTTTTGTAGCCTAAGCCTGCTTTAAATTTCTCAATAACTTTATCCCTGACCTGTCTGGTGTGTTCTTTGGACTTCATGGTGTTGTTGCTCCCAATATTCTCTTGGACAACCTCTGAGGCCGTCACAGAGCAGCTGTATTTGTACTGACATTAGATTACACACAGGTGCACTCTATTTAGTCATTAGCACTCATCAGGCAATGTCTATGGGCAACTGACTGCACTCAGACCGAAGGGGGCTGAATAATTATGCACACCCCACTTTGCAGTTATTTATTTGTAAATGTTTGGAATCCTGTATGATTTTCGTTCCACTTCTCACGTGTACACCACTTTGTATTGGTCTTTCATGTGGAACTCCAATAAAATTGATTCATGTTTGTGGCAGTAATGTGACAAAATGTGGAAAACTTCAAGGGGGCCGAATACTTTTGCAAGCCACTGTATATCAAGACATTGCTTGTATATCAAATCAAACTTTCACAATAATTTTTGCTTGTATCGCAAAGCGCTCCTAAACCAAGTAACTCTCAATCCAAGGTTGTACTTTATAGAAAACATAAGTAAGAGGGTAGAGGCCAGGTTAGTTAAAGTTACATACCTTACCTTTCCACAATTCCAGTTACCAGAGGAGGTGGGATGTGCGCTGCAAAAAAAGGATGGAAAATAATCAACATTGCCATTGTAGAGCTGAGGAAGAAAAAAAAATTGAAGCAGAAAAGAGAGGAACTGTAAACTATTGGGAACCTTACTAAGGCCTCTTGCACATTACGGGCTTGATTCACAAAAGCGTGATAACTGATAGCACAGAAGTTGTCACGCGATCTGCCGCACAAAGGTTTGCGCACGTAAAGGATTGTGTTTCACGTGTAAATGAAAGTTTGCGCAAACGCACGCTAACCCTCACTGATAAGAAATTCCCCTTTTGATCTCTTTCTTTCTCTCAGAAGCCATTTTCTGCTAGGAAAGTGTTTTATAGTTGGAATTTCTTATCAGTGAGGGTCACACTGTAGTCACTTCCTGTCTGAGTCAGGACTGAGTCAGCCACTTACATACCTGATATTTAACTCTTTCAGACAGTGAAAGAAAAAAAAAGGAACACAGCATTGTTATTTGTGTGCTAGGCACTGTACATACACATGTCTATCTCATCATGTCACATGTCACTTGACAGATCTACTCACCCTCAGTGATGCCAATCCCCCGCCGACCCCATTATTTGCGCTGCTCCCTCACCTGCCGCGTGACCTCACGCACGTGCAGCTCGTCATCCCTCCATTGTCCTCCCACCCCCCGCCCAAGCTGGGCTGCAGCTCTCTCAAGCTGCTCCACATCTTGTCTCAGAAATTTGACTATTTAAATACATTTGGGCATGGACAGGACCAAAATACAGAGGAATCCTATGCATCACCTCTCTGGCAACAACTACAGCTCATCAGAAATTATGGATCACTTTGGATGGCTGAGATTTAAACTGGATTAAAATTGGACTTGGACTGAAAATGCCTAGCCTGCTAGGAGCTGACCTCAAACTTTGAAATTCTTCAACTTTCTTCAACCCTCAGCTCCTGATCCTTCTGTAAGTAACGGAAATGGCAAAAAACACCTTGTGAGCTTTCTATGTTATGACTATCCTATTTCTACATTTATTCCAAACTTTTTAAATTGAAACAAGGAACTGTCTTAATTTGTTTTAATCTGGAGCATCTCCTTTTTTTCTGAGAAGTACAGCTTGCAAAAGACCCCTTCCCTTTGATCTCAGCAGGGTGTCTATCAGCTGTCCAAATGCCACCATTAAAATACTCAGCTGAGATGCTTATCTATATTGCAACCTCTGTTCCCAAGAAACTCTTACAAATAGATTCTGCTTTGATTACCCCTCTAAAATCCTTTGGGATTCTCAAGAAAACAAGGCGCGGGAAGAGGGGAGGAGGTGCAGGCACCCATAAATCAAAGCCAAAGCAATCATCACATATCTATAAATCAGCTGTATCAGTAAAGGACCCAGATAACAGAGACAGCTGCCACACTCCTGATTACAACCCCCAGCCAGGAGCTAGGAACACAGACCTCAAAGTTAAGGGAAACAACATTAAAGCAGTACTCTGCAATGCCAGGTCCATAAACAACAAAACAGCAGTTATTCATGATCTAATAGAGGCTTCAGATCTAGCTTTAATTAAGCAGCCCATACACTCAGCCGATTTTCTGGCCGACCGATCGATCGCGATCGATCGATCGATCGATCGCAAATCGGTTGGCCAATCGACCGATCGACGGCCGATTTCGATCGATTTCGATGGATTTCCATCGAACTAGCAGGGTGGAAAATTTAGGTCGATCTGATGAGATTGCTTATCAGTTTGCATTGACCTTAATGGAAATCTGATGGCAAAAAAATGCCATCAGATTGAATTTCAACAGATTTCAAACTGAAATCTATTGGAATTCTATCCTGGTAAAAAATGTTCTAAAAACGCATCAGATAGATCATCAGATGCATTTCTTATCTGTCTGCTGCCAATCTGACGAGTGTATGGGCACCTTTACAGAGACATGGTTGGATCAGAACTCAGGACCCACTCTCGCGGCTGTGGTACCAGACAATTACTCAGTTTTACACTGTGAAAGGCAAAACCGCAAGGGCGGAGGATTAGCTCTGTGCTTCAAATCCAGTTTGAATATTAAACCCCTTGCTGTAGCCCCCACCCACTCTTTTGAATGTCTAGCAGCCCAGCTCTCAGCTGGAAAAAAAATAAACATACTGCTTGTCTACCGACCCCTGACGCTGGCTCAGCTTTTCTCAAGGAAATAGCAGAACTTGTATCTTGCATAACACTGAAACACCCTAGGTGGATAATTCTTGGAGACTTTAACGCACGGGTCGATACACACTCTTCCCAATTTGGAACTAAGCTACTTCTCTCCATGAATGAACTGGGCTTCTCTCAAGCCGTCAACCTCCCTACCCACAAAAAAGGACACACTTTGGACCTCATTTTCCATTCAGAACTCCTAATATCCAATGTGGAAATTGATCCAGTAGTTTGGTCAGACCACCACACTGTCCACTTCTCCTTTACAGCACCGGCTACAAAACACTAAGTGAAAGAACTAATAAAATATCGTTCCTTGAAAGGTTTGACACCCCAACACCTTCAGAACAGCCTCAATCTAGGTGGACTGACAGATCACAACTTAGGCCTTGAATCCATGGTCCTTAAATATAACCACGATGTCTCAGCCGCTTTTGACGCCATAGCTCCCTTAAAGATTAAACGTTCCGCACCATTACATCACGCTCGCTGGTTTGACAACTCTATAAAGGAACTAAAGAAACAGGGACGCAGACTGAAACGAAGGTGGCGCAAACATCAGTCTCCTGATGACAAACTTTCCCTAATTGCTCACCTGAAAAAATATCAAACGATGATTAACAAAAAGAAGTCCTTATTCCTGTCTCACGAAATTGCAAATGCAGCCAACAGACCTGCCCAACTCTTCCGCACGGTTGACAGTCTCTGCAATCCATCTTGCAGGAAATCCAGCATCAGACCTTCACAGGAACTGTGCGAGAAATTTGCCCACTTCTTCTCAGACAAAGTCTCCTCCATACGATCTGCCATTCAATTCACAGCCCCAGAAACTCATGCAGAGCCATATAACAGGTGCAAAAATAGCCTACCACCATGGTCTGATTTTAAGGTAATCACTGAAGAAGACATCTTGGATATCCTCTCAAACCTTCGCCAGACTACCTGCGATCTGGACCCTGGCCCCACTAAGTTCATGTTGAAATGCCCTGAACTATTTACACCGGCATTCCACAAAATAGTCAACGGCTCCTTACAAGAAGGGTGGTTTCCCTCTACTCTGAAAGAAGCAATCGTCAGGCCTCTACTCAAGAAACCATCCTTAGACCCAGATGCTCTAAACAGCTACAGACCTGTCTCAAACCTCCCCTTTCTGGGAAAAGTTATTGAAAAGGCTGTCTACCTCCAACTTGAAGCCAGGCTCTCCAGAAACAACATCCTTGACCCTCTTCAATCTGGTTTCAGGAAATATCACAGCTGTGAAACAGCCCTCACCCAGATTTGCAATGATCTGCTCATTGCAAGAGACAAGGGTCAATGTTCCATCCTGATTTTGCTCGACCTCTCAGCGGCTTTTGACACAGTCGATCATGAAATCTTACTCAACAGGCTACAAGAGTACTGTGGCATAGATGGCATTGTTCTCCGGTGGTTCAACTCCTTCCTGGCTGGCAGAACACAAAGGGTAGCCTTAGGGCCCTTCCTCTCCAACCCTGTACCACTAAAATACGGTGTACCTCAGGGCGCAATATTATCCCCTTTACTGTTCACCATATACATGCTGCCACTTGGAGAAATCATACAAAAACATGGCCTGACATATCATTGCTATGCTGATGACACCCAGCTATATTTGTCATTCAAACCTGATGTCACAGACCCTACTCCACAAATAAACGCATGCTTAGCTGAACTTCAGGAGTGGATGAATAATAATTGGCTAAAACTTAATGCTGACAAAACTGAGGTTCTTGTTATCGAGGGCCAGGGCTCAACAGCAAAGCAGCTCCAGTCTCAACCAACACCGCTAAGGATAGGGAGCTCAGACCTGAACAACTCAGACTGTGTGCGCAGCCTGGGAGTACTGATTGATGGGAAATTAAGCTTCAGGAATCAAATCTCAGCTGTTGTGAAACATTCCTTCTTTCACCTAAGGAATATTGCAAGGATTAAACACCTAATTCCTTCAGAGGATCTTCCAACCCTAGTTCATGCCTTCGTCACATCAAGGTTAGACTACTGCAACGTCCTCTACACAGGCCTGCATAAGAAAGACTTACGCCGCCTGCAATTAGTACAGAATACCGCCGCAAGGCTGTTAACGAGCCAACCCCGCCATTGCCACATAACACCAACCCTGAGCTCACTCCACTGGCTACCGATAAAATGGAGAATTCTGTTTAAGATTGGCTTACTGACATTCAAATCCTTGCACAATCTGGGCCCTGGATACCTGAAGGACTTGTTGCAACTACATCACACCCCCCACAATCTTAGATCAAAAGGACGTAACACCTTGGTCACACCCAGAGTCCACCTCAAAACCTTTGGAGACAGAGCCTTTTGTCATGCTGCCCCTACACTTTGGAACTCCCTGCCACACCCAATCAGGACAGCCCCATCCCTGGAAGCATTTAAGTCTAAACTGAAAACCTACCTTTTCAGTCTGGCATTCATGAACATCTGACTATCTCCTCTGTAACACAACCCAGCCTGAAACCCTGTATTAATCTGAGACACAGCTATGCGCTTTGAGTCCTATGGGAGAAAAGCGCTTTACAAATGTTATTGTATTGTATTATTGTATTGTATAGCAACACAGCTGACACGGGTGTCTGCAGTCCAGCCTAGGGATGTTGTCATTTGTGATAAGGTCCTGAAACCCGACGGGCGACATCTGTCAAAGGTGTGCACATACATTTAAACATTGTCTTCAGCTTGTAACCCTGACCTTAATAATATATCATAACACGGTGAAAAATGCAACAACAACAAAAAAACCAGATACGTGAAATAATGGCCAGGGTTGGTTGAGACGGATGTCTGAACCAGCCACCCGCAGCAGCCCAGCATCTCACAGCAAATTGTTTGGCATTGGTTCCCTGCATTTTATGGTAGCACTTTGAGCCCTATAGGGGAGTACAGAACAACTCAAATGCAGCCATCGCATCCAAGACGAGACGACGGGTTCTACCGTGTCGTTTACGTGAATAACGCAAAAAGCTGTACCTGGCTTTAAAAAAAACAACCAAAAATACTTCCATTCATTTGAATGGAACAGCGGTTGGTCACATTAAATGTCGCTTTCGTCACCTTCTGAAAACGTTGCATTTACCGCCATGCAGAAGCCTGTGTGAACCAGCCCTTATAATCAGGGCCGTGCAGAGGGTCCTTAAGTGGGGCGTGCTCAAATTTAAAAAGGGGCCTCGCAATGAGTACTGGGTGCAATGTCTGGCCTGGGTGCAGGTACCTGAGGTCATATGAGCGTGAATACAGGGTGCCAGCTATGGGGGAATGGGGTGGATGTTTGGAGAAGTAGAGGTCAATGTGGGTGCTACAGGAAGGGGAAGTCAATGGGGATGCTGGGGAGGGGGAAGGTCACTTTAGGTGCTGGAGGAGGTCACTATGGGTGCTGCTGGGGACAGGAAGGGTGCTGTTGGGTGAGAGAAAAGTTAATGTAGGTGCAGGTGGAGGGAGGGGTCAGTGTGGGTGCTGGGGGAGGCAGGATCACTGCATTGCTAATGCTGGGGAGGGAGAGGTCAGTATGGGTGCAGCGTTAAGCACAGGTCACTGTGAATGCTGGGGGGGGGGGGGAGAGGTCACTGCTGTCAGAGAGACACTATCTTACCTGCTCCCACACCGCTGTGGAGATGGTTACACTAGGATTCCTGTATGGCACCTCTTTACTCCAAAGTGTCCCAGATGGGGGTGTGGGGGGACTTCCCGCAGGAAGGTGCAGAGCTTTGTTTTTACAGCCAAAGGGACCTTGTTATGGGAATTTAAAGAGGGGGAGGGGGTGCTTGGGCACCCAGAGCCAACACGTGCCCCCCACTTGACCGTGCCTGCTTATAATCGTGTATGTCACGGAGTGTGTACCGGACATGGAGTATATAATCAATGCTTTCTCTTATGCTGAACTGATTGTACTATGCAGACAACATCTTCCCATCTCAAGGATCAAAAAAAAAACAAAAAAAGATTTCCACCTTACAAAAATAAATTGTTACAGTTTATAAAATGCACTAATGTAAATGTAGTTTATATAAATATACTATTTAATACAGATTATAACCTAATAAAAAGATTTTGAGACTGTACATATATTTATCTTTTTTGCTATATTAATATGTTTCCAGTGATATGACGTTAGGAATCTATGCACTGATACAAATAAAATCATTAGAATTCAGTTCTGTTTGGATTATTTTTCCCTAATAAAATAATAATACAATTTTGTGTTGACAGTAATCATTTTAATACGATATTTACCGGCGCATATTACACAAATGTAATATCTTGTTATTTTTAAACAGTCCTCATTTATCTCTTTCCAAGTAACCCAATCAATGCTGAATTTTATGTCTAAAACACTGAAGGTAAGTTAATGCTGCCGTTTGCAACATGTCACAAGACATTCCAGCTGACATAATTCTAGTGAAAGCTATAAAGGGAACACTAAAACGCAATCAGATGTTATTGGCAATATCTCCAGCTTTCCCCGCTCTCAATTTCCTATCGACTGGTATTGCTATATATCTAACTATATCCAAATTCTATGTGGCTTATACTGTATTCCTGTTCTTTCTTCATAGGATATCTATCATACTGTCTTTAGAGTCTTGCACAGATGGGGCCTAATGGAATTCCAACAATTGGCTATGTTAAAGTGTCACTAAAGCGAAAACAAACTTATGATATAATGAATTGTATGTGTAGTGCGGATAATTCATAGAATATACTGTAAGTAGCAAATACAAGTTTCATATTTTTTAATTTCAGTTATATAGCTTTTCTTATTCTAACATTGATCATTCTCTAATATTTGCAATTTACAAACTACACTCTGCATTTTAAACTATGAAACAGAGCAGAGCTAATGATCCTTTGAGCTTCTCTGCAGTAAAATCTTATCTGAAGTGGTCTTTCACTGTTTCTTTGAGGTATAATTGCTTCAGAAAATAGCATTGCTCTCTGACATAGGCCCAGTGCACACCAAGCGGTTTTTGGAGCGATCCGCCGGCCGCATCCGCCTCTAAAAACGCTTGTCTAATGTATTGCAATGGGATGGTGCACACCGGCGGTTTGCGGTTTTTGCCAAGCCACAAACGCGCCTCCTGCTGCGCGTTTGCGGTTTTCGGAAGCGTTTCGTCCTCAATGTAAAGTATAGGAAAAACGCAAACCGCTCTGAAAAACGCTAGTTCAGAGCGGTTTGCCAGGCATTTTTGTTACAGTAGCTGTTCAGTAACAGCTTTTACTGTAACAATATGTGTAATCTGCTACACAAAAACGCACGCAAAACCGCTAGGTATGTTTAGAAAACCTCTCTAAACATACCTAGAATTGCTCTGAAATCAGCTCCCAAAACCGCTAGCGTATTGCGGATCTGCTAGCGGTTTTGGTGTGCACTGGGCCTAAGTTAGTCAGAGAGCTCAGAGAAGTTATTTTGTATAGATAACCAGTGAAGTTTATTAATTCTTCCTGTACTGAAAACAATATGAGATTCATATATTTGCTACTAATGTTCTATTTCTTAGCTGTACTACACATACAGATCATTATATTATAAGTATGGTTTCACTTAAGATTCCCTTTAAGAGAACCCGAGGCGGGGGGTTCTCACAATGAAATCCCCATACAGAGGCTGGGTTTGCCTATAGAGCCCAGCCTCTGTTGCTAATCAGATCCCCCCTAAATCAGCCCTGTGCTCAGCCAGACCCCATAAATCACAGCCGCGCTGTGCGGCTCTGTTTACCTTTGTAACGTCAGTCTCGCCGCTTCCCCCGCCTCCTGAATTGCTCCGGTCCCTGCCCACGACCCTTCCCTCCAATCAGCGGGGAGGGAAGGGACGCGGGCGGGACCGGAGCGATGCAGGAGGCGGGGGAGAGCAGAGACTGATGTTAGGAAGCTAAACACAGCCGCTGCTGACACGCTGTGTGTCGGCAGCGCGGCTGTCATTTATGGGGTCTTGCTGAGCGCAGGGGGGATTTAGGGGGGATCTGATTAGCAACAGAGGCTGGGCTCTATAGGCAGACCCAGTCTCTATATTGGGATTTCGTTGTCAGAACCCTGCCTCGGGTTCTCTTTAACCTCCCTTGCGGTTTGATTCCCGCGGCCGGAGCCCCGATCCACCCCTCAGAGCTGCCTGGCACTTATTGGCCAGGCAGCGCACGGGTCTCGGGGGGACACCCTCTGATGCGGCGGGTAGCGGGGAATCGGCGCGGGGCGGCGGCGATCGTGAGTAACACGCAGCTAGCAAAGTGCTAGCTGCGTATATAAAAAAAAAATTATGCAGATCGGCCCAGCGGGGCCTGAGAAATCCTCCTGCGCGGCTTACCCCGTGTCCAGCATGGGGTTACCGCTAAGGAGGTTAAAGGACAAGTACTGTGAAAAACTGTAAAATTAAAAAAATTAAAAACAAAAAATATATATATATCATACATATATGTCGGGAATCAGGCCCCCACAGCAAGCTTGCAGAGTGGAACAGTGCAGATAGAATATATATAAAAATAATATTTACAAAAACAAAAGTAAAAATGGCGGTGACACAACAAGACATTTGCTTATAAAATAAAAGGAAATAAAACAGAAATAGAACTTTACCCTGCCTGATGTATTTGTCTCTCCATTTTGTTTCAATCTGGAGAGTGATGGCAGCAAAATACCAGATTTCCAGCCCGAAATAAATGTTTTCCAATTGTACATACAAACCGAGATTGTATCACGTATGGGCACACACTGTGGCATAGTAGAATGGGATTGGCCGGTTAACAATTAGACTACTAGAGAAAGCTATAGGGGTGGGAGGGACCACTAGACTACCAGAGAAAGTTATAAGGGCTGGTGGGACCACTAATTAGACTACCAAAGAAAGCTATAGGGGCCAGGGGACAATTAGACGATCAGAGAAAGCTATAGGGGTGGGAGAGACCAGTAGAATACCAGAGAAAGTTATAAGAGCTGGTGGGACCACTAGACTACAAAATGAAGCTATAGAGGCCAGGGGACAATTAGAAAACCAGAGAAAGCTATAGGGGCGAGCGGGACCACTAGACTACTAGGTACCACAACCACAATTTTGGCCCAGTGATTTCTAGCTATGCCCCTGGTTTAAAGTCTGATTCACAGAAATATAATAGTGACCACAAGAGACATTTAGGGCATTATGTTAGAGGGGATCCAAGGAAACGCAGCATGATGCATATAGGCACTGTAAAACAAACAGAAAAGTGCAAATGTGACCATAAGTCCCCATTGCACATGCATTAACCCTTTAGCATCTTAAATAACGTTATCTCTTATGAGAGAAGTGTACTGCTTTTGACCTCAGTCAGAACTTGTGCTGTAAATTCTTGAAATGCTTTGATCTCTCTCTCTACTAGCAGAAAATATAGAAACTGATAGCAGTCTTCTGTTATTGTCTCACACTGCCCCCTGGTGACAAGTGACCATAAATACACCTTACAGCATTATTAATTAAATGCAAGGAAGTGTAACGAAGAAGAAATAAAAGTGTGCTAAAATAAATTGGCCTGGAGTCTCTAAATAACTTGGCTGCTAAAGGGTTAAAGAACACCTGAAGTGAGAGGAGTATGGAGACTGCCATATTTATGGCTGTTCCACTGATCCTCTGTAACGAATACATTTAGGCATAGACCCTGAACAAGCATGCAGATCAGGTATATGACTGGATTAGCCACATGCTTGTTTCAGGTGTGTGATTCAGACACTACCGATGCATGAAAGAGCAGCTGGACAGCCAGGCAACTGGTATTGTTTAAAAGGTAATAAATATGGCAGCCTCCACTTCCGGGATCCTTTAAAGAGAATCTATTAAAAAAAATGCCCCTGGGAGGTACTCACCTCGGGAGGGGGAAGCCTCTGGATCCTATCGAGGCTTCCCCCGTCCTCCTCCGTTCGACGGTGGTCTTGCAATTCCGCTCCGAAACAACGGCCATGTAAATATTTACCTTTACGGCTCCAGCGCAGGAGCGGCTCTCAGCTTGGAAATAGACGGAAATAGCTCGTCCCCGTTGGGTCCACTCTATTGCGCAGGCGCAAGTCTCCTATGCCTGCGCAGTAGAGCGAACCCGACTGGAATTGTCTATTTCCACCTATTTCCGAGCCGAGAGCCGCAACAGTGGCCCCACGTTAGCCAGAAAAGGTACATATTGCACAGCCTGACAAATTGTCGGCTGTGCATTCAGTGGGCTGCAGCAAGACCACCATGGGACGGAGAAGGCGGGAGAAGCCTCATTAGGATCCGGAGGCTTCCCCATCCCTAGGTGAGTACCTCCCAGGGGAACTTTTTTTTTTTTTTTTTTACAGAGTCTCTTTAAAATTCTTGGTTTAGACACCTGAAAATGCTAGACAGCACAATAAATACTTGAAAAGCACCTGGATAAGCATACTGTATTCATAAAGTTATTATTATTATTTATTGTATTTATATAGCGCCAACATATTACGCAGCGCTGCACAATAGATAAAAGGGTTAACATACAAGGTAGGACATACAGGAAACTCACAACAAAACAAGATCATGCAAATGATCTGATAATACAGTGTTATAGGTCAAAATAGAGACTGTTCTAGTCCACAAAAGGGGTGATTGTCAGTGAGATTGCATAATCAAGCTGGAAACACTAATGCTGGGAATACACGGTTCGTTTTTGCCTTCGTTTAAACCTTCGATTCGTTCGGTAAACGAATCGAGTGTTGAAAACGTATGTGAAAATAGTCATAATCTCATTATAGTTTCGATTAATAGACCCCAAAAACGAACGACTAGTGATCGAACATGTTTGATATTATCTCTCTTTATCCATCTAATCGAGCCATTGGTAGGCTTGATGGCTGTTCAGATCGATTATATATTCGTTTATGCTAGTCCGTCCCTGTAAAAAGGGATTTTCGCTTCGTTTCTTTGCAGCCTTCGATCATTGGAAAAACGAAACCATCAGAATCGAGAAAAAAAACGAAACCGTGGGTGGTGATATTAACCGTATGACCGATTATTTCGGGATCGAAAAGGACAAAAGGCACAATCGAAACGAAGGTTTAAACGAAGGCAAAAACGAACCGTGTATTCCCAGCATAAGGGAGATGGCCCTGCCAGAGGCTTACAATCTAAAGGGTGGGGGTGGAGACAATAGGTGCATCTGTTGAGAGGGTGTCTAACAGAACATATTATCGTGCTGGTGTAGGGGGGTATGTGAGCATGAAAGGGTGAGTCTTGAGAGCTTGTGTGAAGGTATTAAAAGTGGGGGCGAGTCTGGTGGCTGGAGAGAGCGATTTCCGGAGAGCAGCTAATTGCGGGTGGACCTGGCACAAGTTATAAGCATTTAAAAAACATTTGTGTAAACCCAGCCTAAGGCCGATGCAGCCATGATGCAGAGCAATAAGGAGGCCTGGCTGCAGACAGTGACACAGACTGATAAGTGTGGCAGGCAGTGTAACAGGTTTATCACCCATGCTGAGTGCACACCCCTTCCTCACTAGAACAGGTAAAGCTGACGTAGAATAAACATTGCAGGGAACATCAAGCAGGCTGAGGAAACTGCAGCTTATGGATGGCAGGAATATTACATGATAGCCGGGCTGCAATGCAGAATCCTACAGCGGCAGGGCTGTCAGTCATGCACAGTGACCGTGCAGAGAGTGACTGGCAAGGGCTGGTCAATGAGGTAAGTGTTCCACTCATGGATCCCAGGTTTTCTGTCATCTGCTTCCATATGCAAACACACCAGTCCTTATCTAGGACAGAATTACATATATACTAGGGTGTTGTAGTAGCAGATTCATCTCTCTAGTTTTCGGCCTAGTAGACACTAGGGGCTTGATTCACAAAAAAGTGCTAACTGTTAGCATGACCATTTTCGCGCAAATTTTCGCGTTTGCGCGCAAAACCGATAACAATTTAGTGCGAACATTTCACTGCGCGCGAAAATTCGTGATCGCACGCAAATGCGAAAACGCCCGTGCTAACAGTTAGCACTTTTTTGTGAATCAAGCCCTAGTAGTTGCTCTAAAGGTGCCCATACATCAGGCAATGTATGGGCAGATCGACCATCAGACAGATCTGTCTCTAATCAAACATGACCAGAGAGAGGATTGTTGCCTGTCCATACACTGCAGACCGGTTTCTGTGAACTAACAAGTGGCTAGCTAAGGAGCTGTGGGCCCCAATGCAAGTTTTACAATGGGGCCGCAAGCACTCTATACATAACAATTGAGACGGCGCACCAAAACCTGCCAATGGCAACTACAGTGTTAGAGGTGCAAGAAGGGGATGGAGAACAGTTCGTTAATGATTACCACTATTCAAAGCATCTATAGAAGTGATTATTATGAGCACCGGACCAATAGAGAGCTAATACTGTTAAGGGATGGCCCTTCAGGGCCCCTCTGGCCCAAGGGCCTAATGCAGTCACAACCTCTGCAACCCCTATTGCTACGCCCCTGGACCTAACGATGCCTGCCTTGGTGCTAAATGCCCCCCCTTCCCCCAGTGCCCGTGACCTGTATATTCTCACAGTGCCTGTACCACGCTAGAGATGGCTCGAACCTCCGATTTTAGGTTCGTGAACCTCGAACGCGAACTTCTGAAAAAAGTTTGCGTTCGCGCAAACTTTGCAAACCGCAATAGACTTTAATCGGCAGGCGAACTTTCAACACTTCAAACATTAATTCTGGCCACAAAAGTGATGGAAAAGATGTTTCAAGGGGTCTAACACCTGGCGGAGTGGGATACACACCAAAAGTCCCGGGGAAAAAAATCAGGATTTGACGCACAGCAGCGTTTTAAGGGCAGAAATCACATTGCATGCTAAATTGGAGGCATAGGGCTTGATTCACTATGCGGTGCTAACCTACTTAGCACGTCTAAAGTCTTTAGGCGCGCTAACCAGGGTGCTAAGTAGGTTAGCACCGGTTTTCTCAATCAGATCGCGCGGTACTTAGTTTTGCACGCTAAGTCCCATAGGCTTTAATGGGCACTTCGCGCGGAGCGCTCTGTGCAGTGCACGCGTAAAGTTTTGCGCGCATAACTTTGCGTGCGATGCGGTTCGCGTGCAAATTAGCGAGCGAAAAGCTCTTTTAGGCGTGCTAAGGGGGTTTTCACAGGCGTGCTAACAGTTAGCACCGCTTTGTGAATCAAGCCCCTAAAGTGCTTTAAAACATCTTGCATGTGTACACATCAATCAGGTAGTGTAATTAGTGTACTGCTTCACACTGACAGACCAAACTCACTGTGCAACGCACCGCACACAGCTGTTTGTGTAGTGACGGCCGTGCTGGACCGGTGCGCACCATGGCGAGATTGCAGGCGATGGTGGTTTTCAAGCCCACATGGTCGGTCGCCGGGCTGAGGTAGCTCAATGACAGAACAACAGTGACTGTCCAGCTGATCGAATTTGGTCTGTCCACAATAAAGCAACAACCTTTTTATCTTGGGTGTGCCCCCCAACACACTCATATAGCCGGCGGTCATTGCTTCATTGTGATACGCAAGCGCCTTCACCGCGGCAATGATCACGAAAGGGAATTGACACATGTACATGCCTTTTGTTTTGTTGTTGCAGCCGCAGTGCAGGCAGAAAAATTATACAGGCATGTACACGCACCAGAAAAAATTATTACTGGTTTTGTTAGCGGCCCCTGCCAGTAGCATCCTTAAAAATTTGGGAATCCATCTGGAGTCCTGGACCCTGTTAGTGGTGGCGGAGAAGGCAGTTAAGCGGCCCGCAGGCAAAGATGCTGTGTGGGGACCGACTTAGTCTTGGGGCAGGCAGTCACACGGCGCGCAGGCAGAGATGCTGTGTGTGGGGACTGACTTAGTCTTCGGCATGCCTGACCATGCTTTGCAGACTATGTGGTCAGATGGACCTTTGACCCAATGCTGTGTGCCAGAGATGACACCATTTGCCTTTCAACATCATGGTACAGTTTGGGTATCACCTTTTTTGAGAAATAGTTGCAACCTGGTATCTTCCACTGCGGTGTGTGGCTTTGCTTTTGTGTGATGCTTTTCCTCAGGTGGTTATCCCATTGCAGTTTGTGCTTTGTCATCATGTGCCTTCGTAAGGAAGTTGTCCCTACTTGGGTCTTGGTCTTTCCACGGCTCAATTTTCAGTGGTAGAGTGTAGAGATGGCATTGCTCTCATCTGAGGCAGACACACAAAAAAATGTCCACACCGCTGAGCCCTGGGTTGATGGCACTTTTGTGGCAACTGAGTGTTGAGTGGGGTGCCAGAATCAGAGCAGGAGGAGGAAGATATGTCACGGTTCCGTGCGGAAGCTGAGGAAGATGAGGTGTTCTGTGTTAAATAATCAACTATGCCTTGACAATCTTGGGGGTTGATGGCATATGCCTTCTGAACACTGTACTTTGGTCCAGGGCCACACAAAATCACGACAACACGACCTCGAACAGACCTGCCGGGTGGCCTGCCTCTTTTGTCTATATTGGGGGGGATGAAGTCAAAGGTATGCACTGACTTGACTAATACAATGTGCAGTCACATAGGTACACTGAACAGGTTTGAAGTGACTGGTATATAACACTGCATGCTGTCACGCAGGTGAAGTGAACATGAACAGGTATGCATGGACTGGTATTACAAATGTGCAGCTGTCACACACACAGGTAACACTGAACAGGTATGCAGTGACTGCTATATAACACTGCGTGCTGACACGCAGGTGCAGTGAACATGAACAGGTATGCAATGACTGGTATTACAAATGTGCAGCTGTCACACACACAGGTAGAATGAACAGGTATGCAGTGACTGGTATATAATACTGTGTGCTGCTGTCACGCAGGTGCAGTGAACATGAACAGGTATGCACAGACTGGTATTACAAATGTGTAGCTGTCACACACACAGGTACACTGAACAGGTATGCCATGACTGGTATATAACACTGCGTGCTGCTGTCACGCAGGTGCAGTGAACATGAACAGGTATGCACAGACTGGTATTACAAATGTGCAGCTGTCACACACAGGTGCAGTGAAAAGGTAGGCACTGAATGTGCTGGGCCTGGCATAGTATAGCAATTACTAAGGGCCAGCTGCGACTGACAGGGCTGTATATGTGGGCCACAAAAAAAACAACACAGATCACAAGAACATTAGCTCTCAAAAGAGCTGTTTTGGGGTGCTTTTTAGCAATAAGTATCAGCAAGGAGCAAGCTAACAAGCCTAACAACAGCCTAACTAAGCTTTCCCTAATCTCTGCAGCAACTCTCTCCCTTCTCTCACTAACTACGCAGCACACAGAGTGAGATGATGGCCGACGCAGCTGCCTTTTATACGGGGGGGGGGGGGGGCCTCCAGGAGGGGGTGCAGCCTGATTGGCTACCGTGTCTCTGCTGACTGTGATGTAGAGGTTCAAAGTTTAGTCCAACGATGTAGTATAGGGGCGGGTCGAACTCGCATAAAGTTCGCGTTCGGTCACGAATGTAAACCACCGATGTTCGCGCGAATAAGTTTGCATGCGAACCGTTCGGGCTATCTGTATAACCACGCACACACACAGTCACACACACGCCTGCTGTCATGTGATACATGCACTTGTGGTGTCAGTGAACGAGGTCAGGAGTCGCAACAGCGGTCAGGTGAAAATATACAAACCACATGCACCCGATCCATTACGTGAAACAGATTTTCAAGCATGTCCGAACGATGGATTCAACCAATTTAAACATCGATCAGGCGGATATGTTGTGGCACTGATTTTCTTCTGATTGGATAAAATTATTATATTTATGGTCGTTCAGGCCACAAAACTGATGGATGTATGGCCACCTTTAGGCCTTGTTCACATTATCACACGCAGATGGCCGATCGGAACCCAATGCATACGACCACATGCCATCTGTGTTTTCATGCGTTGAGTGGCTGTTCCCATTCACTTGTAGAGAATGGGTCAGCCGCTAAAAAATGCTTGCAGCATGCGTTCGCGCACCGCGCTGGTACGGAACGCATGCAGTGTGAATATCAGTCTGTGCAGTCTATGCACTTCTGATATTCATGCGTGTCTGCCACCTACACGCATTTCCGAAATACGGACGGCAACGCGTTAATGTGCACGAGCCTTAGTCTAGATTGCAAGCCAGCATTGAAAGGAAACTGAGATGAAAGACATATGAGGGCTGGCATATATATATTTCCTTTTAAACAATACTGGTTGCATGGCAGTCTTGCTCATCTTTCTGGTTACAAGTGCCTGAATCGCACTCCTGAAACAAGCATGCAACTAATCTCAGATTTTTGTCAGAAACATCTGATCTGCTGCATGCTTGTTCAGGGTCTACGGATAAAAGTATAAGAGGCAGAGGATCAGCAGGATAGCCAGGCATAGCTTAAAAGGTAAGAAATATGTCAGCCTCCATGCGTCTCTCACCTCAGGTTCCCTTTGAGTCAGAGTCAGCCTCTATTGTCCAACTAGCAGGCACTACACATTGGAAGTGTTCCTGTTGCTGAACCTGTGTCAGACTCTGCATGCAGTAAATCGGATGTGTTCTGAAAACAGGCAGATGGAGATGAATATAGTTCCTGGATCTAACACATAAAGAATCCATTTGTCAGTCTGAACATGTGACTGCAGGTACAGCTATGTAGGCGATCTGCGCTCACAGCAAAATAAAACTATGCAGCTTATGACTACAGTATATTACTAGCGGTAGTGTGCTCTTTTTCAGGAGGCAGGAAATATAACAAGAATGAGCTATAACTTTATGAGGCCAGACAGGCAAGAGAGGGAGAGAGAAAGGTAGTGAGAGACAGCCAACACAAGGAATGAACAAGTGAGAGAGACAGCCAAGAACGGGAGAGAAAGAATCGGCAAGACAGCCAGCAGCATACATGTAAAAAAAAAGGCGTCTGGAAAAAGGGCACAGGGGATTGCCGCTAGTAAAGTATCTCTAAACTTAGCGATATTCTGCTACTGCATTTTGATAGTAAAATATTGGTAATATTTACTGATATTTTACTATGGCTAAACCTAACCCTACTCTCACACAGAACCCTCCCCCTGGTGGTGCCTATGCCTAAGATTCCCCCTGGTGGTGCCTAACCTTAAGACCCCCCCTGGTGGTGGCTAACCCTAACTCCACCCCCCCCCCCCCCCCGGTGGTGCCTAAACCTCTGAACCCCCCCCCCCCCCCCCCCAGTGTTGCCTAAACCTAACTGCCCTGGTGGCACCTAACCCTAAATCCCCCTCCTAAAACTAACCTCCATGTTCCGCAAAGCCGCGATATGCAGCTATGAAGACAAATGTGGGCGTAAAAATTGCATGGTGTGTACCCAGCTTTATGCAGGAACCTGTAGGTGTATGAAGAATCGGCTTTAACTCATAGATTCTTCATGAATCCCCCCCCCCCCCCCCCAGTATGCAGAGGCGCCTGTTGCACCAGGCCGACCAGGCAGTCGCCTGGAGTGCTGTGCGGTGGAAGAAAGGCGTCGCTGCGGGGGGTGGGGGGATTGTGCTCACTACCTTGCCAGATTGTGGGACCCCCCAGGTCGTGAGTATGTAGTTTCCGGCAGGCAGAGTAGGGCTACGGAAAATGGCGCCCGAAGCCCTGCACTGGAGACTATTTGTGTCTCCAGTACAGGGCTTCGGGCGCCATCTTCCTGTAGCCCTGCTCTGCACCACGGGGGAAGGATACAGGTTTTCTCACCTGGAGTGACAACATGGCTACAGGTGACCCTTGCCAGTATGAGTAGCCAGATGTCCCCCACAGTGTAGGCAATCAGTTGTAGCTCCCTGAGAATAGGTAGCCAGACATACCCCTTCAGTGTAGGCAGATGTATCCCCTCTCCCCATCATGCAGAGAGTGCAGCAGAACACAGGACAAAGCTATACAAGGCAAACAGGGTACAAAATACATGATTGTGTGATTTTGGGCTGGTTAGGTAGGCCCAGTAATTCAAGTAAGAGGTGGTCATAGGAAAGGAGCTCAATGATGGGGGCACACGATCATGCAGAATACATTAGGGAAGGGAGAACCCTGTAAAAAGGCCTAGAATCAAAGGGGAGATTGGCAAACTAGGTAGGGTTGTAGAATAAGTATTCAGTAGAGAGTAGTGATGGGAATTCCGTCTCTTCTCAGAGAATCGGCTCTTCTGAATCGGCTCCCATTAAAGAGCCGGCTCTTACGGCTCTCAATCGGCTCTTCATTCAATATCACTAGACACCACTCAGAATCGGCGTAAAAGCTCCGCCCCAGTCTCCATGACAACTCCAGACTGCTTCTCTGACTAGGGCAATCCCTCCTGCTACTGCTCTGCTCCGCCCCATACACTCCTACAAGCTGCAAGAGGAGGACTACATCTCCCAGCATGCCTCAGCGCCCTTTATTACATAGCAAAGCAGGGCTATGTGGGGTGGCTGAGGCACCGGCTCTCCTCAAAGTGAGAGTCGGCTCTTATCGTTTGCAGCAAAGAGCCGGCTGTGTGGTAGAGGGTTGGTAGGCCATCCTGAAGAGGTGGATTTTGAGGGCTTGCTTGAATGTGTTGAAGGAGGGAGAAAGTTTGATAGGAGGCAGAAGAGGGTTCCAAAGGGTGGCAGGGAATCTTGAGAAATTCTTCAGGTGTGCATGAGAGTGGGAAATGCGTGGGCACTGGGCAGACTTAACCCTCTGGGCGATATAATTACATCGCCCAGGAGGGGGCGCAGCACTTTTTAAAAAAAATTTATTTTGTATATTATGTAGCGAGCCCTGGGCTTGCTACATGATAGCCGCTGCGCAGCGGCATCCCCCCACCTACTCCGATTGCCTTCGGCACGTCAGAGGGAGTCCCAATCCATCCCTCAGCGCTGCCTGGCACTGATTGGCCAGGCTGCGCAAGGGGTCGGGGAGAGGGGGGGCTGCGCGGCATGGCAGATCGGCGCTGATCGGAAGTTACACGCAGCTAGCAAAGTGCTAGCTGCGTGTAACAAAAAAAAATTACGCAAATCGGCCCACCAGGGCCTGAGAACTCCTCCTGCGCGACATACCCTGAGCTCAGCTCGGGATTATCGCCCAGGAGGTTAAATTATTGGGTCTTTAAGACATGCACTCCATCGCATGCTCTCATATCTTGTCTATTTTGCACCATATATGGCCTAGAACTTGTCTGTCGTCCCTCTTTATCTAATGTTTAACACTGCATAATATGCTGGCACTTTATGAATACAATAACTAATAATAATGAACATCATGTACATGTGACAGGGCAACATAAGTCCTTCTATTATACTAAGGAGCCCTCGTCACTCTGTGGTTAACATAATGAGACTTCCTGGTGTGGGGAGTGCCCTTGCTAGGAGGCTCCAAGGGACCCTAATTTATTAAGGAATGAAGAAAAGCAGTCGTTTTAGTGGTACACTGGATCTTGCCCCCATAACTTTTGGGAAGGCTTCTGTGACAGTGTACAAATTACTCCTCACCCAGTATCGTAGCTTAGGAGCTCTGGGCCCCAGCGCAGGTTTTACACTGGGCCCCCTCTATACATAGCAATTGGTATGGAGCACCAAAACCTGCCAATATCTGCTGCAGTGTCAGAGATAGACCATATATAGAGGTGATCATCACCAGCATAGAACCAATAAAGAGCTAATAAAGTGGTTGGACAATGCCCCTCTGATACAGGGGTCCTGATGCGGTCGCTTCTGTGACAGTGTGCAAATTACTCCTCACCCAGTATCGTAGCTTAGGAGCTCTGGGCCCCAGTGCAGGTTTTACACTGGGCCCCCTCTATACATAGCAATTGGTATGGAGCACCAAAACCTGCCAATATCTGCTGCAGTGTCAGAGATAGACCATATATAGAGGTGATCATCACCAGCATTAGCATAGAACCAATAAAGAGCTAATAAAGTGGTTGGACAATGCCCCTCTGATACAGGGGTCCTGATGCGGTCGCTACATCTGCACCTCCTATTACTACATTACTGTCCCCATTCCATTCACATGATATCTCTGGAATGGTGGGCTATACAGATATTTTACTGGTTATCCAGGGTTAGTTGTTAGGTTATCCAGGGTCAAGGTGCGTACACACATGCGACTATAGTCGTTTGTAACGATCGTTCCCCGATCTTTACCAACGACGATCGTTACAAAAAACGAACCACCGACTATTACTGTAAGTCTAACGACGAACGAGCCAAATCGCTACAAAAGAAAGTTCTGTCTCGGCGGATTTTAACCAACGACGATCGTTTGCAAAAGTAGTACATCGTTGGAAACGATCGTTTGTACCAGGCTGGACATGCGCATTTCACTTTTTCTCCAGGGAACTTTACAATTTTATGAGCAGGCGCATTGAGTGCTTTTACGTGGTGTAACGTTCGTTCTAACGATGTGATCGTTACACACTTTTTAGAACTAACTTTACTCCGGTCGTTCTTTCGTCAATTAAAAGATCGTTTGTCGTTAACAACGAACGATCGTAGTCGCATGTGTGTACGTAGCATTAGTTATCCCAAGGATAATTGCTTGCACAGCGATCGGATGGGTAAACAAAAACAAATCTCAGTATCCTGATGGGATTTTGTTCTGACATTTGGCATGCATGTAGGCATGGGGATCCCTCCATATCCCATCATTCTGGGGTCTGTAAAGTGTTGTCAAATCCCTCCAAAAACAATGGAGGCACCAGCTTCAGTGCCCTGATAAAACAAGTGCTTCTTTACATCTCCTGAAAATTTGGAGTACATGGGACCCTATGGGGTTTTTTAGGGACCCATAGAAGGCACATCCTAGTAATCACTATAGGACTACAAAAATGTCTGACATATTTTCCAGTGTATACCGAGTATACACTCTGGAGGCCATTTCTTTGTAGTCCTATAGTAAAAAAAGAACAGAGGGGGAGGCAGAGTGGTGACACAAGCTGGCCCTAAAAATTAATGCACGTGGCAACGCAGCAACGACCTACGGGCTGCATGTAATTAAAGGGCAACTAAAGCAAGAGTGATATGGAGGATGACATATTTATTTCCTTTTTAACAATGACTATTGTCTGACTCTCTTGCTGATCCTCTGCCTCCAATACTTTTAGCCATAGACCCTGAACAAGCATATTCAGATCAGGTGTTTCTGACATTATTGTCAGATCTGACAAAATTAGCTGCATATTTGTTTCTGGTGTGATTCAGACACTTCAGCAGCCAAATAGATCAGCAGGGCTGCCAGGCAATGTGTATTGTTTACAAGGAAATAAATATGGCAGCCTCCGTATTCTTCTCACTTCAGTTCCCCTTTAAAATGTCACAAGAGCTTAGAGGGCCACTGGAAAAGACTTGGTTGGCCACGTTTGACCCTCAGGCCAGACTTTGGACAACCCTGCTCTGAATAATCTTAATTTCGAAGATTGTTCTGGTCTGTGCTCCCCTTCATGTACGAGTGCAGACATAAATTACTCTCCGCACCTGCGCAGGCAGGAACCCACTGGCACCTGCGCAGTGTGGCTGCCAGGGCCATATTTACCATAAGGCACTGTAGGCATGTGCTTAATACAAGCGCTTGATGATGGAAAGGAGGCTCACTCCCTCCTTCTGGATGCAGAGTCCTGAGAAGAGCGTAAATGAGAGGTTACTCACCTGGGTCTCATCATTCAACTGACAAGATTTCCCTTCAGTCAGGAGCACCTCTCGCTATGTAATACTGAGGGTACCTCTGGCTACCTAAAATGTTAAGGGGCACCTGTAGCCACCTATGATGGGCAAGGGGAGTAATGGAGAAGAGACAGCTGGGACAGCCAGCATACGTGCAGTGCGGGTCAGCAGGTGTAAGTTTGTAGAGGGCAAAGTTTAGAGTGCCAGGACATCTGTGCCTATAACCCCCCTGGAGGGAACAATCCCCCTCCTAGGTCAATAGGATCTGTGGTGGTTGCAAAAAATTACAGGCGTGTTAACAGAGAGGAGCCACGCCTACACAGTCATACACTGTCCTCTATGGCAAGTTGCAAAATATGATGGGTAGCAAAATTTTTCACTACACCGGCCTGGTGGCCACGCTTGTAGACAACGGAGAAAACGGCCGCAAGAATGAACAGGGTCCCAGTCAGTGGCCAGTGCAACAGTTGCGGTGAATAGAGGAATCCCTCTCCTTTAGTCAATCGAACTTTTTCCTCCCCTTATTGCAGAACATTGGCTTGCATTAAAATTATATGCAGCAGCTTGGTACTGGGCCAATTAAAATCTATAGAAAGCTAATTTGTGCATTTCAGTTCCATGCAATACTATTTGCATGAACATTGCATGCAATTATTAATTAATTTTATAGACCATCTCTAGAAATCAACTGCATGGCGTAGTTTCCTTGAAATGCACACAGCCTGTACCCATAACCACCTAGTATGCAGAGGCAGTAACCATTCCGACTTATTTATATGATCCCCTCTGAAACGGTAGCCGTCCAATAATCGAACAGATAAGATATCAGAGCCCGCGTGCGCGGTGACGTCACCTATGCAGGGGAATCCTGCCTGGCTGGGGTTAACCCACGCACGTTTCCTGCTATTCTCCTTCCTATTGGCCGCAGCCTGATCCAACCCAGCTGGCAAACGTCGGCATGGAGAGAGTACGCATGCGTAGGCCCCGGGAACCGAAGGTGGGATGACAGGTGGCAGGTGTGGCGTCATGAGGAGTGGAGTGCTGGGTGATGCAGATGATGGCCGAGACTGGGAGGTGAGAATAGTAGTAGCGCCCGACCTCCTGCACGTCTCTCCATAGAGGCTGCCTGTGTGCTGCACCCTGTGCCATGTATATACACTGCATGCACGTCTCTCCATACAGGCTGCCTGTGTGCTGTGCCATGTGTATATACACACACTGCACACCTCTCCATACAGTCTGCACCCTGTGTGATGTACACACACTGATGGACACCGCTCTATACAGGCTGCCTGTGTGCTGCACCCTGTGCCATGTATATACACTGCATGCACACCTCTCTATACAGGCTGCCTGTGTGCTGTGCCATGTGTATATACACACACTGCACACCTCTCCATACAGTCTGCACCCTGTGTGATGTACACACACTGATGGACACCGCTCTATACAGGCTGCCTGTGTGCTGCACCCTGTGCCATGTATATACACTGCATGCACACCTCTCTATACAGGCTGCCTGTGTGCTGTGCCATGTGTATATACACACACTGCACATCTCTGCATACAGGCTGCACCCTGTGTGATGTTTACACACTGATGCACACCTCTCCATACAGTGCCTGTGTGCTGCACCCCAAGTGATGTATATACACAGCACATCTCCCCCTACAGGCTGCACCCTGTGCAACGTATATACACTGCACATCTCTCCACACAGGCTGCCTGTGTGATGTCTAAACACTGCACATCTTTCCATACAGACTGCCTGTGTGCTGCACCCCATGTGATGTATACACACACTGCACATCTCTACATTCTGAGGGGGATGTCCTCTGCTGCATCCTATGTCCTTATGTATACACACTGCACATCTCTCCCTACAAGCTGCCTGTGTGCTGCACCCCATGTGATGTATACACACACTGCACATCTCTCCATACAGGCTGCCTGTGTGATGTCTAAACACTGCACATCTTTCCATACAGACTGCCTGTGTGCTGCACCCCATGTGATGTATACACACACTGCACATCTCTACATTCTGAGGGGGATGTCCTCTGCTGCATCCTATGTCCTTATGTATACACACTGCACATCTCTCCCTACAAGCTGCCTGTGTGCCGCACCGTGTTATGTATACACACTGCACATCTCTCCATACAGGCTGCCTGTGTGCCGCACCGTGTTATGTATACACACTGCACATCTCTCCCTACAAGCTGCCTGTGTGCCGCACCGTGTTATGTATACACACTGCACATCTCTCCCTACAAGCTGCCTGTGTGCCGCACCGTGTTATGTATACACACTGCACATCTCTCCCTACAGGCTGCCTGTGTGCCGCACCGTGTTATGTATACACACTGCACATCTCTCCATACAGGCTGCCTGTGTGCCGCACCGTGTTATGTATACACACTGCACATCTCTCCATACAGGCTGCCTGTGTGCCGCACCGTGTTATGTATACACACTGCACATCTCTCCCTACAAGCTGCCTGTGTGCCGCACCGTGTTATGTATACACACTGCACATCTCTCCCTACAAGCTGCCTGTGTGCCGCACCGTGTTATGTATACACACTGCACATCTCTCCATACAGGCTGCCTGTGTGCCGCACCGTGTTATGTATACACACTGCACATCTCTCCCTACAAGCTGCCTGTGTGCCGCACCGTGTTATGTATACACACTGCACATCTCTCCATACAGGCTGCCTGTGTGCCGCACCGTGTTATGTATACACACTGCACATCTCTCCCTACAAGCTGCCTGTGTGCCGCACCGTGTTATGTATACACACTGCACATCTCTCCATACAGGCTGCCTGTGTGCCGCACCGTGTTATGTATACACACTGCACATCTCTCCATACAGGCTGCCTGTGTGCCGCACCGTGTTATGTATACACACTGCACATCTCTCCCTACAAGCTGCCTGTGTGCCGCACCGTGTTATGTATACACACTGCACATCTCTCCATACAGGCTGCCTGTGTGCCGCACCGTGTTATGTATACACACTGCACATCTCTCCATACAGGCTGCCTGTGTGCCGCACCGTGTTATGTATACACGCTGCACATCTCTCCCTACAAGCTGCCTGTGTGCCGCACCGTGTTATGTATACACACTGCACATCTCTCCCTACAAGCTGCCTGTGTGCCGCACCGTGTTATGTATACACGCTGCACATCTCTCCCTACAAGCTGCCTGTGTGCCGCACCGTGTTATGTATACACACTGCACATCTCTCCCTACAAGCTGCCTGTGTGCCGCACCGTGTTATGTATACACGCTGCACATCTCTCCCTACAAGGTGCCTGTGTGCCGCACCGTGTTATGTATACACACTGCACATGTCTCCATACAGGCTGCCTGTGTGCCGCACCGTGTTATGTATACACGCTGCACATCTCTCCATACAGGCTGCCTGTGTGCCGCACCGTGTTATGTATACACGCTGCACATCTCTCCATACAGGCTGCCTGTGTGCCGCACCGTGTTATGTATACACACTGCACATCTCTCCCTACAAGCTGCCTGTGTGCCGCACCGTGTTATGTATACACACTGCACATCTCTCCATACAGGCTGCCTGTGTGCCGCACCGTGTTATGTATACACACTGCACATCTCTCCCTACAAGCTGCCTGTGTGCCGCACCGTGTTATGTATACACACTGCACATCTCTCCCTACAAGCTGCCTGTGTGCCGCACCGTGTTATGTATACACACTGCACATCTCTCCCTACAGGCTGCCTGTGTGCCGCACCGTGTTATGTATACACACTGCACATCTCTCCATACAGGCTGCCTGTGTGCCGCACCGTGTTATGTATACACACTGCACATCTCTCCATACAGGCTGCCTGTGTGCCGCACCGTGTTATGTATACACACTGCACATCTCTCCCTACAAGCTGCCTGTGTGCCGCACCGTGTTATGTATACACACTGCACATCTCTCCCTACAAGCTGCCTGTGTGCCGCACCGTGTTATGTATACACACTGCACATCTCTCCATACAGGCTGCCTGTGTGCCGCACCGTGTTATGTATACACACTGCACATCTCTCCCTACAAGCTGCCTGTGTGCCGCACCGTGTTATGTATACACACTGCACATCTCTCCCTACAAGCTGCCTGTGTGCCGCACCGTGTTATATATACACGCTGCACATCTCTCCCTACAAGCTGCCTGTGTGCCGCACCGTGTTATGTATACACACTGCACATCTCTCCCTACAAGCTGCCTGTGTGCCGCACCGTGTTATGTATACACACTGCACATCTCTCCATACAGGCTGCCTGTGTGCCGCACCGTGTTATGTATACACACTGCACATCTCTCCCTACAAGCTGCCTGTGTGCCGCACCGTGTTATGTATACACACTGCACATCTCTCCCTACAAGCTGCCTGTGTGCCGCACCGTGTTATGTATACACACTGCACATCTCTCCCTACAAGCTGCCTGTGTGCCGCACCGTGTTATATATACACGCTGCACATCTCTCCCTACAAGCTGCCTGTGTGCCGCACCGTGTTATGTATACACACTGCACATCTCTCCCTACAAGCTGCCTGTGTGCCGCACCGTGTTATGTATACACGCTGCACATCTCTCCCTACAAGCTGCCTGTGTGCCGCACCGTGTTATGTATACACACTGCACATCTCTCCTTACAAGCTGCCTGTGTGCCGCACCGTGTTATGTATACACACTGCACATCTCTCCCTACAAGCTGCCTGTGTGCCGCACCGTGTTATGTATACACGCTGCACATCTCTCCCTACAAGGTGCCTGTGTGCCGCACCGTGTTATGTATACACACTGCACATCTCTCCATACAGGCTGCCTGTGTGCCGCACCGTGTTATGTATACACACTGCACATCTCTCCATACAGGCTGCACCCTGTGTGATGCGCACCGTGTTATGTATACACACTGCACATCTCTCCATACAGGCTGCCTGTGTGCCGCACCGTGTTATGTATACACGCTGCACATCTCTCCCTACAAGGTGCCTGTGTGCCGCACCGTGTTATGTATACACACTGCACATCTCTCCATACAGGCTGCCTGTGTGCCGCACCGTGTTATGTATACACACTGCACATCTCTCCATACAGGCTGCACCCTGTGTGATGCGCACCACATGTGATGTATATACACACACTGCACATCTCTCCATACAGGCTTGTCTGTGTGCTGTACCCCATGTTGTGATGTATATGCACTTCTCTCCATACTGAGGGGGATAATCTCTGCTGCATCCTATGACTGTCCTTATGTCATGTACTGTATATACATACTGCACATCTCTCCATACAGGCTGCACCCTGTGTGATGCGCACCCCATGTGATGTATATATACACACTGCACATCTCTCCATACAGGCTTGTCTGTGTGCTGTACCCCATGTTGTGATGTATATGCACTTCTCTCCATACTGAGGGGGATAACCTCTGCTGCATCCTATGACTGTCCTTATGTCATGTACTGTATATACATACTGCACATCTCTCCATACAGGCTGCACCCTGTGTGATGCGCACCCCATGTGATGTATATATACACACTGCACATCTCTCCATACAGGCTTGTCTGTGTGCTGTACCCCATGTTGTGATGTATATGCACTTCTCTCCATACTGAGGGGGATAACCTCTGCTGCATCCTATGACTGTCCTTATGTCATGTACTGTATATACATACTGCACATCTCTGCATACCAAGGGGATGTCCTCTGTGAGTACATTTGAAATCGTCGCCGGTAGACTTGGGCGCAGGATACAGCGGTATATGGCTGGTCCTGCTTCTGCACAAGTCCGGGCCGTTTTAATTACTATTCCCCCTCCAGGCCGCCATGAATAGTGGGGGAATGAAATAATTCGGCTTCCAGCGATTGCTGGAGGCCGAATTATTATGTTTTTCAGCAACCTCGGCTCTGTCTTCTGACGGAGCCGACGTTACTCACTGAGCGCTGCAATAGGAGTGATTCCTATTGAAGTCTATGGAGGCGCCGGCTGCGCCCAAATCTAGCAGCGCTGAAAAGCACTGCTCCGTCCTCTGTTGCTAATGCAGGTGTCCTTATGTATATACACACGCTGCACATCTCTCTATACATGGGGGGAAAGTCCTCTGCTGCTAATTCTGCAATCCTATGTCCTTATCTCATATGTATATATACAGTGCTTCCCATAATTATTCATACCCCTGGCAAATTTTGTCTTAGTTACTTTTGTTCAACCAGCAAGTAATTTTTTGACGGGAAATGACAAAGGTGTCTCCCAAAAGATAAGATAATGTACAAGAGGCATTATTGTGGGGAAAAAACATTTTAGATTTTTCCCAGAGACTGAAAAGTATGAATACTTTTGGACTGGACACTTTTTATTTAAATGTAAATAAAAGCTGAGAAATGTTTTTTTTTTTCCCCACAATAATGCCTCTAGTACTATTGTCTTATCTTTTGGAAGACACCTATGTTATTTCCTATCAAAAATCTACTTCCTGGTTAAAAAAAAAGTAACTTTAATTCCAAATTTGTCAGGGGCATGCATAATTATGGGCAACACTGTACGCACTAGTCTCAAAATTTAGCAGCAATACTATGGTATAACGTGTAATACTAAATAATGTTAATAGTACAAAAAGGTGACAACAAACATTGTTAAAAACATGAGCAAGTGGCAGGGTTCACACTAGCTGCATGTTGCTGGCCAGCGTCGCTACAATTTGTCGAAACCACATACATACTCTAAGCACTCTGCACATGCACCTAATGCTATTGTGGCAGCCAATAGCATATTGCATTGTTGCCCTTTAAGAACAAGTTCAGTTCATGTTCCTGATTTCAATACGTCCTAAACACCAGGGATACTGTGAGCTCAGACCGACAGATGATAGAACAAGCAGTGCAAGATATCAATATTGCTTGAAAGGGGATATGCATATATTGTTCCTTACTTGGCTGCAGCACAATCATAAACCGTTACTTACAATACATTTATATGATGTATAATCAGAAGCCCAGTTTCATGGTATATACCAGCAAGTGATAAACCAGACAATTCATCATTGCAATGTTAGTGGTTTAGTATAAGCATATCATTTTGTTTGGCTGCAATATTATCACAATTAATACCTTCACAGTCCTGTCACCCCACTGTACACACTGCACATCTATCTATCTATCTATCTATCTATCTATCTATCTATCTATCTATCTATCTATCTATCTATCTATCTTATATTATATTCCTTGGTGCTAGTCTACTTTAGGGGACCCAGCAGGAAACTGCATAGGGGACAGTTCTCCAATCACAGCACCATCTACAGCATGAAGCGTTGTGATTGGACAAATAGTGTGGATGGCCATAGTTTACTACAACCTATCTGAAACCTAAAACTTTGAGAGTGCCAACCACCCAATTATGTTAGCATAGTGCCCCGATGAGGTCTCCTAGAGTAGACTAGCGCCCTTATGTCATGTGTATATACACACTGCACATCTCTCCATACATAGGTGGGTGTTCTCTGATGCTAATGCTGCACTCTATGGCATTTACACAGTATTTCACACTGCACATATCTCCATATGGGGCGTGTATCCTGTACTGCTAATGCTGCACCCTATGTGATGTATACACTACTACAGTGATCTGCAAACTTGGCTCTCCTGCTGTTAAGGAACTACAAGTCCCACAATTCATTTGCCTTTATGAATCATGACTGTGGCTGTCATGCAAGGCATTGTGGGAATTGTAGTTCCTTAACAGCTGGAGAGCCAAGTTTGCAGATCACTGCACTATTAAAGAGACTCTGAAGCGAGTCTAAATTTACTTTAACGGCAGTATAACCCCTGCTAAAATGCCGCTATCCCGCGGCAAAACAAGGGGTTTATACCCCCCAAATCCCCTCTCCTACCTCCGGGGAGCGCTTCCTGATGAGGCAGAGCTTATGGCTGTAGCTCTGCCTCTCAGCGCGTCAATCACCGCTGATCGCCGCCTCTCCCTCTCCCAATCTGCCTTCACAGAGAGGGGCGGGGGAGAGGCGGAGATCCGTGCAGCGAGTGACGTGCATGGAGGCAGAGCTGCAGCTGAAAGCTCTGCCTCCATGAGCAGCAAAATCCACGACAAAGAAAGTCGTGGATTTTGCAGGGGGGGATTTGGGGGTATAAACGCCTCGTTTTGCTGCGGGATAGCGGCGTTATAGCAGCGGTTATACTAATTAATATGACTGCATATTAAAGTAAATTTATATTCGCTTCAGAGTCTCTTTAAACCCTGCGCATCTCTTCATATAGAGGGGGTATGCTGTACTGCTAATGCCGCACCCTGTGTCATGTATACAGTATTACAGTTTGCATTGTCTTGTCATGTATACTATACACTGCACACCTGCAGCCATCAGCCTGCTGTGACAGCTCACAAAGTAGAAGATTGGTGGCCGCAGAGTGACTGCATTGCTCCTCAGCATCTCGCGAGGAGCGAGATTTGACGGGAGCTTGCGTGAGCATCCATCTGTAAAAGCAGCAGGGAACAGCAATCGGCCTTCCAGCCCGTGAGTGGCGCTGGCAGGCTGTTTCGTTTATATCTATAATTTAAAAAAAAAAACATTTCTATAGCGCTGTGATCTTGCACAGCACTGTACAAAAGATTGCCTTGTCACTTAACTGTCCCTCTGAGGGGCTCACAATCTAATCCCTACCATAGTCATATGTCTATGTATGTATAGAGTGTAATGTATGTATCATAGTCTAGGGCCAAATTAAAGGGGCTGGGGGAATAAAAAAAATATACATTTTAAAAAATGCTACTTTTTTATTCATATAAAAAAAAAATACAAATAGCAGCAGCAATCAAATACCACCAAAAGAAATCCTATCTCTGAGAAGAAAAAGGGGTAAATTTAATTTGGGTTTTTAAGTTCATAGTGTTGGAGAGCTGCTCCAACACTATGGAACTCCCTACCTCCACCCATTAGGGCAGCCCCCTCTTTCAACATCTTCAAAAAAGCCCTCAAAACTCACTTTTTCTCTCTGGCCTACTACCCCTCAAAGGTCCTCTAAACCCACAGCTGAACTCTGGTCCCCTACCTTTCGTGTCCTTACCTCTCCCTCCACATTTGGGATCTACAAATAATAGGATTGGCTTGAATTTTGTGCATGGCCAACATTTAATGAAATGACAGTTTGTATAATTAACCATTAGCTTCATGCAATCTTCTAGCTCACCCTCCGCTAATTCTTGTTCCTACAAATTAAATTCAAAGCTACTGGAGAGGTATTGTCATAATCAAATCAATATCTCCATAGCTTGGCTTCACTTTTTCCCATATATGTAACTCCTGTTGACTTGCGTACATTTATGTTTGGATATGTGTATTGTTGATTTGTAGCCAATAGCTGTCAAAATAAAGAGATCAATAAATGTTTTTAAGACCAGAATAGACAGTAGATGGGTGATGAATGAAACAATCCTAGGAGTGCTCTAGCTGATTGTTTGGCACTAGTCTTCTTTAGGGGACCCAACAATCAGCTATAGGCGTCCGGGTAGCTACAAGTTCGTAGCTACTCGGAATTGAAATTGTAATCAAGTTTGATTACGCCAGATGTGACCACGGAAGACGGGGCTTAACTTACCCATATTAGTCCATGGGATCCTCTGCCTTCCATTCGCGTCACAGGCAAAGTGTTGTCCATGTTCCACGACTCACTACCGCGCTTCCTCCTTCCGTCTGGACATAAGTAAGCAACCATCAGGTGGCAATCTATAAGTACATGGGTACATTAAGGCTAAGTTCACAGTAGAACGTTGCTCTTTGGTGCGACGTTATAGGTGCAGCGCAGAATCGCAATGCAGAGTCGCACAAAACATATTGCTTTGACGCACTTTAAATCGCATTGCGGAATGGCATATATGGTTAGGTCATAATTAGGTACGGCAGATTTTTATCATTTACATTTTTAAACCACCAATGTTACGACCATAACAGCGCATGTGCTGTGCAGATAAAAAGCACACAGTAATTTGTGTAATTATGTAAAGAAGAGCGGCGAAAGAGAGAGAGCTCGCACTCAATGTTGGCTAAATGCAGTGTGACCTGGATTGCTCAGCTGCAGTGTGCTCCCAGCTTGCAAATTTCCAGTGTAGTAATAGAGAAGAAAGCGTTGTGCACCAAAGCGTATGCGTGCATATTTATTTCCACAGGATCACATACAGACAGCAGAAGCGCTGGGGTGGGGGGGGGGGGGGGACGGACGGACGGAACGGATGGCCTAACGGCTGTTTCGCAGGATAATCAGCCCGCTTCCTCAGAGACCTCTCTCTGAAGAAAAGGGCTGCTTATCCCGCGAAATGGCTGTTAGGCCATCAGTTATGCCCCCACTTGTGCTGTCTGTATGTGATCCTATGGAAATAAATTTGCAAGCATACGCTTTGGTGCACAGCGCTTTCTCTATTACTACATTGTCTATTTATGTGGTGTGTTTTTTATCTTATTTTTTTTTTTTGCTTACTTATGTCTTTTATTGTGCCTGTACTATTAAAACCACAAAAGTAATGGATGAGTGTTGATTATATTTTTAATTTCGGCACCTGCTATAGGCATTACTGTGCATGTGCAAACATTGTAAAGTCTGCAATAGATAGTTTTAATGCACTGCATGCACTACTTTAGCCTAAAGTAAGACAAAAGACTAACTTATATCGCGCTTTTCTCCTGGCGGACTCAAAGCGCCAGAGCTGCAGCCACTAGGGCGCGCTCTATAGGCAGTAGCAGTGTTTGTTAGACTTGCCTGAGGTCTACTGCTGAATAGGTGCTGGCTTACTGAACAGGCAGAGCCGAGATTCGAACACAGGTCTCCTGTGTCAGAGGCAGAGCCCTTAACCAGTACACTATCCAGCCAGCAAGTAGCAAGTTCAACGCAACATGTGCACTCTGGCGCATAGATTTTTCATTGCAGTGCGCAATTCTGGGTTATAAATATTTTTAAAGTTCAACTATAAAGTCCCACCATGAACCTAGCCTCAAGAGAAACTGAAGTAAGCTGAATATAGAGGATGAGATATTTATTTCCTTTAAACAATGCAGATTTGCTTGTCTGTCCTGTTTATTTTCTGCCTCTAATACTTATAGCCATAGACCCCGAACAAGCATGCAGAACCGATCTGATTAGCTGCATGCTTGTTTCAGGTGTGCGATTCAGCCACCACTGCAGCTAAAAAGATCGGCAGGACTGCTAAGCAACTGGTATTTTTTAAAAGGAAATAAATATGGCAGCACCTCCGTTTTAAGGCTACTAAAGCTAGGTTGGCAGTATTACGCACATCTGTAATACATACCATACCATACTATAGCAACATAAAAGAATTAGTGGTGTGGCTGACAAGGCTTCTTGTGAACAGTTGGAGTGTAAAGAAATGAAGTACATTTTGATGGATGTGTTAACCTGTCTCTCTCTGGTTTTCCACAGTACCTGGTGTATAAAAGGAAGCTGGAAAGCAAGAAAGAAGCATTACTTATCCTCTCCAAAGAACTGGACACATGTCAGCAGGAAAGGGATCAATTCAAGCTGATGGCAAACCAGCTGCGGGAGAGACACCAGTCCTTAAAGAAGAAGTACCAGGAGCTCATTGTATGTCACATGATTATTTACCTTATATAAAACAGAAATAATTGAAATATTCTATGTGTATGTTTTTATCAAAGCTGAATGATTCTTCAGATGTATGTCCTATATTGACTTAAAGAGAACCAGAGATAAAGCACCCTCATGTATTTTACCATATATATCAGTGGGAACATTAGAGAAAACACCTACCATGCTTTCTGTTTCATTCTGCACTGCACAGCTTGCTTCTTATAACATCCCTAAGGGCTGGTGCACACCAAAACCCGCTAGCAGATCCGCAAAACGCTAGCAGATTTTTAAACGCTTTTTTTTATTTTTATGAGGCGGTTTGCTAGCGTTTTGCGGATTGCTGCTGCGGTTTTCAGTATAGTAGATTTCATATATTGTTACAGTAAAGCTGTTACTGAACAGCTTCTGTAACAAAAACGCCTGCAAAACCGCTCTGAAGTGCCGTTTTTCAGAGCGGTTTGCGTTTTTCCTATACTTAACATTGAGGCAGAAACGCATCCGCAATCCAAAAAATGCCTCACCCAGGCATTTTTCGTTTCTGCAAAACGCCTGCCGCTCTGGTGTGCACCACCCCATTGAGATACATTGACCAAGCAGATCCGCAGCCGCAAGCGGATCTGAAAACGCCCAAAAAGCCGCTCGGTGTGCACCAGCCCTTTCTGAGCATTCAGTCTGGCTTTGCTCAGGAATATTTATAGCCCAGTCTGTCTTCTCCTATGTCTTTTCAAGCCCAAGCCTGCCCCCTGCTGTCTCTGCTCAGGAATCATTATAGCTGAGTCATTATAGCAAAGCCAGGCTGAATGCTCAGTCGGGGATTTTATCAGGGTTCATAAGAAGCAAGCTGTGCAGTGCAGAATGAAACAGAAAGCATGGTAGGTGTTTTCTCTAATGTTCCCACTGATATACAGTACATGGTAAAATACATGAGGGTGCTTCGTCTCTGGTTCACTTTAAAGGACCACTATCGCGAAAAATGTAGGCAGTTGAAGTCTGACAGAACTGACCGGTTTTGGGCCAGTCCATCTCCTCATGGGGGATGCTCAGGGTTTTCTTTGTTTTCAACAGCATTTCCTAAACAGCAATTTAACTGCCAAAATAGTAAGATACCAGCCAGCCTCCCTACTCACTTGCACATTTTGACAGTTAGACTTTGGACCTGCTGTTCAGGAAATTCTGTTGAAAACAAAGAAAACCATGAGAATCCCCCATGAGGAGATGGACTGGCCCAAAACCGGTCGTTTCTGTCAGATTTTAACTGCCTACTTTTTTCGCGATAGTGGTCCTAAGGAGTATTACAGTAAACATTACATCAGGTAAAGTCACTTACTGCTGCACCTGCATTTTTTTTTTTTTTTTTTTTTTTTTTTTTTGAATAGTCGTTTTTGGAAAAATATCTGTGACCCTGGGGTTAAAATGCTGCAGTTGTATCAACTCTCTACTTCTCATCAGAGAGGTGGTGAAGGGGCGGGGAGAGGCAGTGAAGGGGCACAGAGAGGTGTGAAAGGGGTGTGATAGAGGCTGGAAAGGGGCATTCCTAACCCCAGAGAGGGCGTTAGAGGACTTACGAGGCGGAATTAAGAAAAAAAGTGAATCACCTGCCTCATTTTTTAAGGCACGGAGGACGCCGTCCGCGCCCTCCGTGCCAATCCGCCGGGTCACCCCGCTCATTAGCCCCCCGGGTCGGGCTCTCCTGCCTCTCGTAAAATGGCCGCTTGCTCTGGCTGCGCAGTCCGCATAGCCGCGAGTGCGGCCATTTTACGAGAGGCAGGAGAGCCCGACCTGGGCCGTGGGGTCGGCAGCCGGCCCGGGGGACCCGGCGGATCGGCGCGGACGGCGTCCTCCGTGCCTTTAAAAGATGAGGCAGGTGATTAACTTTTTTCCTTAATTTCGCCTCGTAAGTCCTTTAAGTCAGACTGCTTCTCTTAAAGTGGACCCAAATTAAAAATACAAGATTTCAGAAATCTATTTTCTAAGTTATAATAATAAATAGCAGCCTTTTTTCAGCTGCATGATGTCAAATATAAAATATTTTACATTTATTGGAGGAACCCCTCCCTTCCTTTTCAAATTGCCGGGATTTTTCCGGCAAATTGGTGGAGTAGATGGTGTCTGGCAATGGAGGAATTGCTAATGGCTGCCCCCCAGTATAACCCTAGCTATGAAAAGAGAAGGGTGAAAAGCATGCACTGAAATGATCATAGGTTTGAAGGAGTGTTTATTTATCTTTGTATGTGTTAGAGTGGTGCAACTAAATATTTTTAATTAAAAAATGTTTGGTTTGGGTCCACTTTAAGAGCCCGTTTCCACTATCGCGAATCTGCATGAGTTTCCTGCATGCAGATTCGCATAGCCAATACAAGTGAATGGGCCTGTTTCCACTTGTCAGTTTTCCTGTGCAGGATTTTTCTGCACAGCAGAGCCATCAGAATTTGCTTGCGTGTGGAATGCAGGCGAATCGCCGCTAATGTATTTAATAGGGAATTTGCATGCTGTTTTGGTATGCGAATTTTCATGCGAATTCGCATGAAATCAATGGAAAAGCACACCGGCATTGCCATGGTTAAATTCGCATATATCGTCAGCCATGCGAATTTTCATGCGAATTCGCACGAAAATTCGCATGCACATGCGCGCGAAATTTGCATCCGCTTGCGAATTTTGCCGCAGCGATTTTGCAACGCAATAGTGGAAACGGGCCCTAAAAGGACAGCCCTTTCCCTATTAGGCTCCCAACAAGCTCAATGTCAGTATATATGTGTGTATGTGGGGAGGGCAGAGAGTGGCACCAAGAAGACACATAGGCATGTCATGGAGCAGGGAACATGCCTCTGTATCTCCATACACACGGTCTCCATACACACATTAGGCTCCATACACACGGTCGTCGGAAAACAACGATCCTTGGTGGTAAGGGAAAAGCAAATGTGTTGGCGCACATTTAAATGCAGCAACAGCACAATGAGGGTCTGCCAATGGGATCGCAGAAGCACCAAAATCAGGACCTGGTGCGAAATTCACCACACATAAATACTTTGAATGGATCGATTGTTATCATTTAGTATGAATGAATAACACTGGTATTCATCTGAACCGCAGCACACCAATGAAAATATCCCTGTGTGGTCTCCAGTAGTTCAAGGTGTGCCTAGCATTCTGTGATCTGATCATAATCGGATCATAAAACTTACTTGTTTTTTTTAATGTAAACATAAAAACAAAGTAAGAGAACAGAAATGAACCTCCTTAGCGGTAACCTCAGGCTCGGGACTTGGCTAATCCCAAGCTGGATCCATGAGAGGTGTGTAATGTGTAGGACTGCTGCTGATCTATCTAGCAGTATTATTTTTAGGGTATAAAAGCTTGAGAAATTAATTGCACTGCATTTAGACAATACAATCTGGAAATAATCATACCTCCAGGGAGGTTTTAAAGAGAACCTGAAATGGCACAAAAACAAAAATTCATACATACCTGGGGCTTCTTCCAGCCCCCTCTGGCCTAAACGCTCACTCAGCGCCATCCTCCGCATCCTGGATTTTCCGTAAATGCTCCCGGTATCTTCAGCAGACGGGGCTTACTGCACATGCGCGGCCCGTCCGCACGTGCCTGCCCGCCGCGCTCCCGTCGCCGTGAGCTTTCTGCACCTGTGCAGTACTATTGTGCAGGTGCAGAACTCTCCTGGCCGTGGGAGCGAGATAGGGGAGCACAAATGACCTCTCTGTGAATGCGCCGACTGGCCAAAGATACCGGGACCCCTTACAGAAGATCGAGGAGGCGGAGCACAGTGCCGAGGGGGCTGGAGGAAGCCCCACGTATGTATGAATTTAGGTTTTTTTTCCTCACCTCTGGTACACTTCAAGTTTCTTTTTGTTATCTCATCCACTTTCTCTTTGGGGATTGGCTGCTGGGCACAGAACTGAGCGACTATATTTGTGCAGGGGGGTCACTGAAAAGAATATCATCCGACGCAGTCACATCACCTATTCAGCTGACAGAGATATGTAATCTTTGTATGTGGCTAGATCAAGCAATAAATGCTTTGTGACAGAATGTCCAAGTAGCTCAGGGTGACCCAGAACCACTAGGTAAATATTGGAGACAAAAAAGAGACCAAGTGGTTCTGGGTCACCGTGAGCTACTTGTGTATTTTGTTGCACTTGTCCAAGCCCTATGCAACAGAGCCATATCAATCCCTGTCATGCACTGATGAGGTCCAACGGACTGAAAACAGACTGTATGCATGTTGGGCTGATGTGGTTCTGTAAATTTTATAAGCTATTGGCTTGTTATACACCACCGGCTCTGCACGTGAGCCTGGCTTAAAGAGACTCTGTATTAAAAAAAAAAAAAAAAAACCTCTGGGGGACACTTGCCTCGGGAGGGGGAAGCCTCAGGTCCCGTTCAGATCACAAATGCGGATGGCCATGCGTGCGGAACGCAACGCGTACGAACGCACGCCATCCGCGTTTGTGTGCGTTGCGTGGCTGATCCTATCACTGAAAAGTGAATGGGACAGCCGCGCGTTTTTACAAAATCTGCGTGCAGCATGCGTTCCCGGACCGCACAGGTCAGGGAACGCATGCAGTGTCAACATCAGACAGTGCACTCTATGCACTGTTTGATGTTGTGCGTGTCTGCCTCCTGCACGCGTTTCCAAAACGCGGCTGGAAACTCGTGCAGTGTGAACGGGCCCTTTTCTCTAAGTTTACTTGCTTAGGAGCGATGCATCGTGTAAAACCAAGTAGCTCCCCTTAAGCTGAATTATCACAAATACCTTTTGGTTTGGTTCACTCATAAATTTGTACATTTCTGGTCCAGTCTTGTCCTGTTAGTTTTGCATTCATTTTCTATCCTTTGTACCTGACAGGATTGGAACTGTACACCTTTTATGTGTGAACGCACCCACAGAAAACTGATACAAAACAGGACCGGACTGAATCAGAAATGTACAGATTTATGTGTGAACCAAGCCTAACTCACTCTTTGGCTGTAAGGCCCCTTTCAGACATGCGGCTGCTGCCCACCAGTGCAATGTGGGTGCAATTTAAATGCAGCCGAATCGCAGAGGTTGCAACACTACGTATGTCAAGTGTTCACACACTGTGGCATTACTGGGCTGTGGAGGAACGCGACATGTCGGCTGTTTTGGCAGCCCTCAGATCTCGCTCGGGGGGCAACCTGTACAGTGCCGGTACTGGGCTCTAACAAGCAGGAGAGCAGCTCCTATGTGAAAGGCCCCTTGAGTACGCCATACATCAGGTGACTTGGCAGCTGATCGACCATTTGATTCAAGAGTCTTCTGAAAATCTGTGCTGCCAAGTCATTCCCGATCGACAATGCGACCTATTTCGGCCTAAAATTGGTCGCATGTATCGATCAGATATGCTTCAAAATGTCGGGCCTGAAATGTTTGATTGGGTGCGCGGTGGTAACTGCGTGCGATATCCTTTTGCCCCGTGCATGAATAATTTACCTTCCTCAAGTACACTCGTCCCTTGTTTTTACCAATGTATTGTACATGGGCGCATGTGTGACACCTGCATATACGATGGCAACCACGTGGGACGCGTGTGTATGTGGGCAGAGGATATAGCACGGAGACACGGGGAATAGGGCACACTAGGGGGGACATCGCTGGAGGGGGCATCACTAGGCTGATTCCCAATAAATTTCATGTTGAAATTGATCGGGATCTGGTCCTAAGGAGTATTACAGTAAACATTACATCAGGTAAAGTCACTTACTGCTGCACCTGCATTTTTTTTTTATTTTTTTTTTTTTGAATAGTCGTTTTTGGAAAAATATCTGTGACCCTGGGGTTAAAATGCTGCAGTTGTATCAACTCTCTACTTCTCATCAGAGAGGTGGTGAAGGGGCGGGGAGAGGCAGTGAAGGGGCACAGAGAGGTGTGAAAGGGGTGTGATAGAGGCTGGAAAGGGGCATTCCTAACCCCAGAGAGGGCGTTAAAGGACTTACGAGGCGGAATTAAGAAAAAAAGTGAATCACCTGCCTCATCTTTTAAGGCACGGAGGGCGCCCTCCGTGCCAATCCGCCGGGTCCCCCCGCTCATTAGCCCCCCGGGCCGGCTGCCGACCCCACGGCCCGGGTCAGGCTCTCCTGCCTCTCGTAAAATGGCCGCTTGCTCTGGCTGCGCAGTCCGCATAGCCGCGAGTGCGGCCATTTTACGAGAGGCAGGAGAGGCCGACCTGGGCCGTGGGGTCGGCAGCCGGCCCGGGGGACCCGGCGGATCGGCGCGGACGGCGTCCTCCGTGCCTTTAAAAGATGAGGCAGGTGATTAACTTTTTTTCTTAATTTCGCCTCGTAAGTCCTTTAAGTCAGACTGCTTCTCTTAAAGTGGACCCAAATTAAGAATACAAGATTTCAGAAATCTATTTTCTAAGTTATAATAATAAATAGCAGCCTTTTTTCAGCTGCATGATGTCAAATATAAAATATTTTACATTTATTGGAGGAACCCCTCCCTTCCTTTTCAAATTGCCGGGATTTTTCCGGCAATCTGGTGGAGTAGATGGTGTCTGGCAATGGAGGAATTGCTAATGGCTGCCCCCAGTATAACCCTAGCTATGAAAAGAGAAGGGTGAAAAGCATGCACTGAAATGATCATAGGTTTGAAGGAGTGTTTATTTATCTTTGTATGTGTTAGAGTGGTGCAACTAAATATTTTTAATTAAAAAATGTTTGGTTTGGGTCCACTTTAAGAGCCCGTTTCCACTATCGCGAATCTGCATGAGTTTCCTGCATGCAGATTCGCATAGCCAATACAAGTGAATGGGCCTGTTTCCACTTGTCAGTTTTCCTGTGCGTTTTCCTGTGCAGGATTTTTCTGCACAGCAGAGCCATGAGAATTTGCTTGCGTGTGGAATGCAGGCGAATCGCCGCTAATGTATTTAATAGGGAATTCGCATGCTGTTTTGGTATGTGAATTTTCATGCGAATTCGCATGAAATCAATGGAAAAGCACACCGGCATTGCCATGGTTAAATTCGCATATATCGTCAGCCATGCGAATTTTCATGCGAATTCGCACGAAATTCGCATGCACATGCGCGCAAAATTTGCATCCGCTTGCGAATTTTGCCGCAGCGATTTTGCAACGCAATAGTGGAAACGGGCCCTAAAAGGACAGCCCTTCCCCTATTAGGCTCACAACAAGCTCAATGTCAGTATATATGTGTAGATGTGGGGAGGGCAGAGAGTGGCACCAAGAAGACACATAGGCATGTCATGGAGCAGGGAACATGCCTCTGCATCTCCATACACACATTAGGCTCCATACACACGGTCGTCGGAAAACAACGATCCTTGGTGGTAAGGGAAAAGCAAATGTGTTGGCGCACATTTAAATGCAGCAACAGCACAATGAGGGTCTGCCAATGGGATCGTTAGCAGAAGCACCAAAATCAGGACCTCGTGCGAAATTCACCACACATAAATACTTTGAATGGATCGATTGTTATCATTCAGTATGAATGAATAACACTGGTATTCATCTGAACCGCAGCACACCAATGAAAATATCCCTGTGTGGTCTCCAGTAGTTTAAGGTGTGCCTAGCATTCTGTGATCTGATCATAATCGGATCATAAAACTTACTTGTTTTTTTTAATGTAAACATAAAAACAAAGTAAGAGAACAGAAATGAACCTCCTTAGCGGTAACCTCAGGCTCGGGACTTGGCTAATCCCAAGCTGGATCCATGAGAGGTGTGTAAAGTGCAGGGCTGCTGCTGATCTATCTAGCAGTATTATTTTTAGGGTATAAAAGCTTGAGAAATTAATTGCACTGCATTTAGACAATACAATCTGGAAATAATCATACCTCCAGGGAGGTTTTAAAGAGAACCTGAGATGGCACAAAAACAAAAATTCATACATACCTGGGGCTTCTTCCAGCCCCCTCTGGCCTAAACGCTCACTCAGCGCCATCCTCCGCATCCTGGATTTTCCGTAAATGCTCCCGGTATCTTCAGCAGACAGGGCTTACTGCACATGCGCGGCCCGTCCGCACGTGCCTGCCCGCCGCGCTCCCGTCGCCGTGAGCTTTCTGCACCTGTGCAGTACTATTGTGCAGGTGCAGAACTCTCCTGGCCGTGGGAGCGAGATGGGGGAGCACAAATGACCTCTCTGTGAATGCGCCGACTGGCCAAAGATACCGGGACCCCTTACAGAAGATCGAGGAGGCGGAGCACAGTGCCGAGGGGGCTGGAGGAAGCCCCAGGTATGTATGAATTTAGGTTTTTTTTTTCCTCACCTCTGGTACACTTCGTTTCTTTTTGTTATCTCATCCACTTTCTCTTTGGGGATTGGCTGCTGGGCACAGAACTGAGCGACTATATATTTGCAGGGGGGTCACTGAAAAGAATATCATCCGACGCAATCACATCACCTATTCAGCTGACAGAGATATGTAATCTTTGTATGTTTCTAGATCAAGCAATAAATGCTTTGTGACAGAATGTCCAAGTAGCTCAGGTTGACCCAGAACCACTATGTAAATGTTGGAGACAAAAAAAAGAGACCAAGTGGTTCTGGGTCACCGTGAGCTACTTGTGTATTTTGTTGCACTTGTCCAAGCCCTATGCAACAGAGCCATATCAATCCCTGTCATGCACTGATGAGGTCCAACGGACTGAAAACAGACTGTATGCATGTTGGGTTGATGTGGTTCTGTAAATTTTATAAGCTATTGGCTTGTTATACACCACCGGCTCTGCACGTGAGCCTGGCTTAAAGAGACTCTGTATTAAAAAAAAAAAAAAAAAACCTCTGGGGGACACTTGCCTCGGGAGGGGGAAGCCTCAGGTCCCGTTCAGATCACAAATGCGGATGGCCATGCGTGCGGAACGCAACGCGTACGAACGCACGCCATCCGCGTTTGTGTGCGTTGCGTGGCTGATCCTATCACTGAAAAGTGAATGGGACAGCCGCGCGTTTTTACAAAATCTGCGTGCAGCATGCGTTTCCGGACCGCACAGGTCTGGAACGCGTGCAGTGTCAACATCAGACAGTGCACTCTATGCACTGTCTGATGTTGTGCGTGTCTGCCTCCTGCACGCGTTTCCAAAACGCGGCTGGAAACGCGTGCAGTGTGAACGGGCCCTTTTCTCTAAGTTTACTTGCTTAGGAGCGATGCATCGTGGGAAACCAAGTTGCTCCCCTTAAGCTGAATTATCACTAATACCTTTTAGTTTGGTTCACTCATAAATTTGTACATTTCTGGTCCAGTCTTGTCCTGTTAGTTTTGCATTCATTTTCTATCCTTTGTACCTGACAGGATTGGAACTGTACACCTTTTATGTGTGAACGCACCCACAGAAAACTGATACAAAACAGGACCGGACTGAATCAGAAATGTACAGATTTATGTGTGAACCAAGCCTAACTCACTCTTTGGCTGTAAGGCTCCTTTCAGACATGTGGCTGCTGCCCACCAGTGCAATGTGGGTGCAATTTAAATGCAGCCAAATCGCAGAGGTTGCAACACTACGTATGTCAAGTGTTCACACACTGTGGCATTACTGGGCTGTGGAGGAACGCAACATGTCGGCTGTTTTGGCAGCGCTCAGATCTCGCTCGGGGGGCAACCTGTACAGCGCCGGTACTGGGCTCTAACAAGCAGGAGAGCAGCTCCTATGTGAAAGGCCCCTTAAGTTGGCCATACATCAGGTGACTTGGCAGCTGATCGACCATTTGATTCAAGAGTCTTCTGAAAATCTGTGCTGCCAAGTCATTCCCGATCGACAATGCGACCTATTTCGGCCTAAAATTGGTCGCATGTATCGATCAGTTATGCTTCAAAATGTCGGGCCTGAAATGTTTGATTGGGTGCGCGGTGGTAACTGCGTGCGATATCCTTTTGCCCCGTGCATGAATAATTTACCTTCCTCAAGTACACTCGTCCCTTGTTTTTACCAATGTATTGTACATGGGCGCATGTGTGACACCTGCATATACGATGGCAACCACGTGGGACGCGTGTGTATGTGGGCAGAGGATATAGCACGGAGACACGGGGAATAGGGCACACTAGGGGGGACATCGCTGGAGGGGGCATCACTAGGCTGATCCCCAACACATTTCATGTTGAAATTGATCGGGATCTGGCCTGCGGGTTATGGCGCCCAGCAGATCTCTCTCCTATCCCATTCGCTCAGAGAGAGACCTGTCCCTTAGTCGACCTGCCCATACATCGTCTGATGTATGGGCAGCCTTCCACATCCGTGATCTCTGCTAGATCAGTTGTTGACTGTGTCTCCTATTGCTGTCTGGAATACACTTATTAAGTAGTCATAAAATCCATCTCTGAGACGCCTAACCTCTTTCAGCAGACCTAAACGCATTGTTTAGTGGGTCATTATTGTCCCCGGGTACAGCCTGGCACAGACCTATTGTTCCAGCTGATGTCATTGGTAGCTGTGGTGTCAGCTCAATCATTCTCACAGCTTGTCTGCTATGCCATGTGATAAGGCAACACAATAGCAGCCTGATTCTGAGGCTCATGCTTGAAAACAAGCTCCATATAATCCAGAACAGAATTGAGGATAATTAAGCTGCACAAGGGAGCTGTCACAATACGGATTGTAGGGTGTTATTCAGGGAGATATCTGTGGACAGCTGAGATTAGAGAGGTGAGGGAATGCATGCATCTCCATTACTAGTGCCTGATACTGCAGTTCAACACAACTGATCTTACTTTTTGGAAGAATAAAAATAACTGAAGTTTATGCTAAATATAACTACCACTGTATAAGATTCTCCGGAATACAAGATGCACCTAGGTTTAGAGGGCAAAAACCAGGGAAAAAAAATATATACTAAACCTAGTGGATCCATGTTCCTAGAGCATCTTGTACATGTTCTGGCCTAATTGCTGACCTCCTGTGTCCCCTTCTGTCCCCAGGGGGGCCCCCATCTGTTCCCCTTCTATCCCCATGTGTCCGTTCCCCCTCCATTTGTGGCCGCTCTCCTCCGTGTGTCCGCTCCCTCCCTTAAAGAGACTCTGTAACATCAAAAAGATCCCCTGGAGGGGTACTCACCTCTGGTGGGGGAAGCCTCGGGATCCCAATGAGGCTTCCCACGCCGTCCTCTGTCCCACGGGGGTCTCGCTGCAGCCCTCCGAACAGCCGGCGACAGACCCGACTGTCAATTCAATATTTATCTTTGCAGGCTCCAGCGGGGGCGCTGTGGCTGCTTTCGGCTCCGAACTAGACGGAAATACCCAATCTCCGTCGGGTCCGCTCTACTGCACAGGTGCCGGAAACTTGCGCCTGCGCAGTAGAGCAGACCCGACGGCGATCGGGTATTTCCGCCTACTTCGGAGCCGACAGCCACCAGAGCGGCTGCGCAGGAGCCGGGAAGGTAAATATTTACGTCGCCGCTGTACGGAGGGCTGCAGCGAGACCCCCAAGGGACAGAGGATGGCGTGGGAAGCCTCATTAGGACCCTGAGGCTTCCCCCACCCGAGGTGAGTACCCCCCAGGGGACATTTTGATGTTACAGATTCTCTTTAAGTCTCCTGCTCCCCCCGTATACAAGTAGAAGTGTAGGGGCAGCAGGGTGTCTTACCTAATGTAGCAGCTCCTGCGGGGATCGCAGACTTCTTCTCTTCCACACGTTTCCTGTAGTAACCGCTTCTGCTGATCCCGTCATCAGCAGGAAGCCGTCACTAGGGTGAACCGTGCGTGAAAGTCTGCAGTCCCTGTGGGAGCAGCTGGATTAGGTTTGACACCCTGCTGCCCCTACACTTGTATCCTATTCTATTTCATTGGAATTCTTCTCTCCAGAGTGTTTTGGGAGACCAGACATTCTTTTCACTGGCTTTGGAATCCTCAGTAAACACACATTCCACAGAGCTGCACCTGAGAGGACTAGATGTTGCCACCTGTGAAACAATTCAGAATGTAAATCGGGGTGTAAAAAGATTATATATGGGCAAACACTGACTAATTTTAAAATGAATATCGTAAAAAAAAAAAAACAAAAAAAAAAACTAACCAATCATACTCGCTGTATTATTTTCACCACAGTTCCACCTACAGTACGTGGAATAAGGAAGTTGGTGAGGTTTTGTACCTCTCCTGATTTTATTGCAGGTTTGACACTACCAACAAAAGCCAAACACAACAAGTCAATTTGCATCTCTGCCACAGGCAAACTGAGCACTCCTCCAACCAGCCATCATCTCCACCCCCTTCAGTGCCTCAGTATGTACACAACACAGCAGGCCAGACACAATCTGCTAACCTGTCCCCAGATGTGCATGCTCTAACAATATGCCAATCAGATGTAAATAGACTCTTTAAAAAACAAAACACCAGGAAAGCAATGGGACCAGACGCTGTGTCTGCGAAATGCTTGAATCTCTGTGCCGACCAATTAGCGCCTGTATTTACAGACATATTCAAAGCATCTCTAGAACTCTCAATTGTTCCTGCCTGTTTTAAAAGCTCAACTATTGTACCAATTAAAAAAAAAAAAAAAAAAAACCTACATGTTTGATTACAGGCCTGTTGCCCTGACATCACTGGTCATGAAAGCATTTGAAAAACTGATATTGGCCTCAATTCACTAAGGTTATCTCCTGTCTTTAATAACTCTTCTGAGCTGTTTGTACAGTTATCACAATTCTATCACCATGGTGATAACTGTAAAACAGCTCAGAAGAGTTATTAAAGACAGGAGTTAAGGTTAGTGAATTAAGGCCATAATGACTTAACTGAAATCCATCACAGATCCCCTGCTGGACTCTTTGCAATTTGCCTACAGGCCTAACAGATCCGCAGACGATGCCGTGAACATGTGTATGCATTATGTACTACAGCATTTAGATATCCCAGGAAGCTACACCAGGATTTTATTCATAGATTTCAGCTCTGCATTTAATACCATAATTCCATCACTGCTGCACAGCAAGCTCTCCCAGCTACACATACCTGAATCCCTCTGCAAATGGATAACCGACTTCTTAACCGACAGCGTGTTAGACTTGGTAAGCTCTCTGACAGTCAGTACTGGTGCACCCCAGGGCTGTGTGCTTTCCCCACTGCTGTACTCACTTTACACCAATGACTGCATCTCCACAGATCCATCTGTTAAGGTTCTGAAGTTTGCAGATGACACAACAGTTGTTGGTCTCATTCAAAACGGGGATGAGTCTGCATAGAGGCATATGGTGGGACAGCTTTCCTCCTGGTGCAGCAGCAAGAACTTGGAACTAAATGCTCTCAAAACCATCGAGATGATAATAGACTTTAGGAGATCTCCCCCCCAGCACCTCCCCTTAACCATAAATGGATCCACAATAACCCAAGTAGAGTCATTCAAGTTTCTTGGGTCCACGATCTCAAACGACTTAAAATGGGACAACAACACTGCCAATATTGTCAAGAAAGCACAACAGAGAATGTACCATCTACGGCAGCTGAAAAAGTTTGTCCTACCTCAAAATCTAATGGTGCAGTTCTACACTGCAATCATCGAATCCACCATAACATCATCTATGACTGTATAGTTCGGCTCCTGCTCAGCATTAGAAAACGGGAGGCTGCAGCGCATCATCCGATCAGCGGAAAGGATAATTGGCTGTAGCTTACCTTCCCTGCAGGATCTTTACACTAGCAGGTGCAGAAAGAGAGCAACCAAAATTGCCTTTGACCCCTCTCACCCAGCTCACTCCATCTTCCAGCTCATGCCTTTAGGAGTAAGATTCCGGTCAATCGCTACCAAAACCTCTAGACACAGGAACAGGTTTTTTCCTCAAGCGGTAGCCATACTTAATGCTGAACCACGTTAGAGCTGCTAGGACTGAAAGTAATCAGCACAGAACTAAACATGAACAATTCTCACATTGCTTACTACCACTATACTTATAATGTCCTTAACTTGTTCACACTGTCTGTCCTTGTATTGTTTTTGTTTGTGTTTGTTAAGCAACTGCCAAGACAAATTCCTTGTAGGTGCAAACTTGCTTGGCGAAAAATAAATTGATTCTGATTCTGATCTACATGTACCAGATGAGTACTAACACATGAGTGAAATAGTGCTCATCCCCTAAGGACTGCCTTGTACACATTACAAATCACCAGCTCTATCGAAAGCGCTGGTGATTTGGCAAATGCATTTCAAAGCGCTTTTCCCTGCACTTTTTGCTTAGAAAAGCGCATTTCTAAGCCATTTATCTTTTCACACAGAGGTGCCTGGCTCTTCTACTGACCACATATGCTATTGCTCCGTTGTTATTGCCTGATGAAGCGGGATCAAACCTGCGAAACGCGTTGCATATTTGGAGTTCATAAATAAAATATATTGACTGTAGTCCCATTGTAGTCCCTTACACACTCCAATGAGTTCTGGGTCACCATGAGCTTGCTGGTTAGTCTGTACCTCTCGGTGTTACAAGCCCTACTCCATAGAGCCAAATTAATCCATGCCATGCACTGATGAGGATCAAACAATCCGAAACAGCCTGTATGCATGTTGGATTATTATGGCTCTGTACAAATTAACAAGCTGACACATCATTGCATTCCAGCGGTTCTGGAGGTGTGTTTAGCTTCTAAGGGTAACAATGGTTAATTAGCATATTTTCAGCAGTGTTGCTCTGGAAGACATCTCAAGCTCACTCCAACCTGAATTATCACAAATTCTTTCTGTTTTAAGAAAGCAAACTTTGGATAGAGTGGGCCACAACCTATTTTTCATGTATTATTACTGTCCTGCATCCAGGGGTGCTGCTAAGGCTTTTTGGCCTTGAGCAGCCCAATACCTATAACAACTCCTCCCCCCCCTCCACTCCTGCTAAGAACATGTATCAATGCTGCACAAATTTAGGTTTTTCCTTTTTCGCAATTGACTGTAACCACAAACTGCACTTAACTTTCTAGCCTCTTTCAGTGGAGCCTGCCTTATTTCCTCTTTCTGCACGAGCAATCGACTGCACAAAGCAGGTAGTATTGGTAGTTAGTTTTAACACCTGCACTAACTGAATGACTGAGAGCACTAAGGACACTCCCAAATTAAAAGCCTGTTTTAGGATCATGGTGGAGGAGCTGGCCAAATCCATGTTCAGAATCTAGGTATGGCGTTGGAAATATCAGGCGGTGTTCATACTATCAATGTTTAGATTCGAGCTGCGGCTGTTGCATATTACTAAATAAAGGTGGAGTTTAATGGAGAACTGAAGTGAGAGGTATATGGAGGCTGACATATTTATTTAATTTTAAGCAATACCAGTTGCCTGGCAGCCCTGCTGATACTCTGCCTCTAATACTATTAGCCATAGCCCCTGAACAAGCATGCAGCACATCAGAGGTGTTTCTGACATTTTTGTCAGATCTGACAAGATTAGCTGCAAGCTTGTTTCTGGTGTGATTCACACTACTGCAGGCAGATAACTCAGGAGGGCTGTCAGGCAACTGGTATTGCTTAAAAGGAAATAAATATGGCAGCCTCAATATCTTTCACTACAGTTGTCCTTTAACTTTAAGGGCCACTATCTCACTGGACCAATATAGACAGTCACACAAGAATCAAATTGTCAGCCATATCCCATTGCTTTGGTTATACAGGTCAGTGTTGCCAACTCATCCCTTTAATTACTGACACATCTAAGTTATACAGGTTCTGGGGCTACTTTCACATAATCAGTACCTTAACTGCATCTACCTAGCCACAAACCTGTATAATTCATATGTGTCAGTAATTAAAGGGATGAGTTGGCAACACTGATACAGGTAGTCCCTGACTTACGAACTACCCGCCAACACAAACGGCATGGATTCTGTGTTTCCATGGGAACAAGTAAAAAAAAAAAAGTTTTCAAATTGGACTTGTAGTTTTTGAGAAAATTGATTTAAAAAAAAAAATCAAAGGAAAAATGGCTTTTAAACTTGTATAAGCAGGTGCAGAGGTGACACAGAGGGGGACACTGGGGGCACAGAGGAGGTATAGGGGACAGAGATAGCACAGTGTTCTAACTTAAGAACAAATTCAGGTTTAGAACGAACCCACAGTCCCTATCTCGTTTGTTAACCAGGGACTACCTGTACTGCTTGCTTGGCAGTTGGAAACAGCTATTACTCTCCCACAATGCAACAAGGTTCACAGTCTGGTAACTGTCAGTGCCATGGCCCTGACATCACACTGTGGGAGGGGTTTCCCCACAATACCTTTTCTCGAATAGATCAGAGATTTCTGTATGGCTGATAAAGTTTTCTTGTGTTAAAGTGGGTTATCCACTACTGATTGGGATAAAGTTCAATCTTGAGTTAAAGTTTTTCTTTCAGTGGGTCAGTTTGTCTTTTTTCATGCTTTTTTCTACTCTTGTGTTTTGAAGTGAAAGGGATGATTTTTGTTTCTTGCAGGATGGAGACCCGTCACTTCCACCAGAGAAACGGAGACAGGTACTGTTTTATTTATTTATTTTTTTTGCATGCTAGATTTTTGTCTTCACATATTGTTTTTCTATGTCTGCTACAAAACCTGTAAATGTCATTCCTGTATTACTATCGGAGAGGCTCCAAGTGACTACTTCAGACTTATTCATATAGTTCTATTTGGTGAGGCTGAAACTTACTCTAATATTATTAGTCATGGTATCTATTCGGTTCACATTCTGGGTTCGGCTCAAAACGTTTCATTTCACAGAGCAGACCGCCAATGGCCATATCAACAAATCTTATGTTGGTCATGGGATTGGGTCAGACCTGTGCCTACGTTTCCGTTGTGTCCAGTGCAGTGGCGCAGCTCTAAGTTGTCCCAACCTGTTTGATTTTCATTGACCTCCAGAAGGAAGTTGGACACTTACTAGATTACATGCTATCTAGTGTATTGAATGTGGGATTCAATCACTACTGATGCTAGAAAGGTTAGGGTTGCTAGGCAACTGTTGATGTATAAAAGGAAATAAATATAGCAGCTTCCAAGTCCCTCTCACTTCAGGTTCCCTTTAAAGTGTACCCGAGATAACATGTGACTTGATGAGAGGTGTATATACAGTAGCTAGAACACAGACACCTATGCTGTGCTCCTTTTCTCTTTTCCCTGCCTGAAAGCGTTAATATCCAGCTATGCATCTGATAGTTTTTCTCTAGTTGGGATCCAGTCAGGCCATAGTGTCCCTCACTGACAACAAATTACAGCTATAAAACACTTTGCTAAACAGATAACTGGACTTCTGAATGCAAGGGATAGATAAAAAGGTCAATAGCTCATGTATTTTCCCTCTGGGACTCTTTAGACACTGCAATTGAGCAGAGACAATAAAACATAAAATATACTTTGTAAATGTTTATACATAAAATAAAACCATGAGATGTCTAAAAAAAAAAAAAAAAAAGTTTTAGGAGTAGGAGGACAGATTGAATTGTTTCTCATCAGTTTAGTTTCACCTCGGGTTCACTTTAAAACTGTGCAAAATTCAAAGCACTGCTGGTTCCCTGTAATTGGATGGCAGCATCGACAGCAGGGGCATTGCTGGCTACAATTGTTTGGACTTCGATTTAATCCTGTCTTGCTGCTTTGATGATAGAATAGATGGTTACTCAGAAGCGTTGCAGTTTTGTGATAAAATAAAGACTTTCCATAAGTGATTATTTATGGTGTGTAGGCTGTAACCAAGAATAGCGCTACAAGCTTCCTTTAAGGGACCTGAGTAAACACAGATCTCTTCATTGTGTGGCACATAATGCTTTATTTCAGCAAACCATTCCATAGGTCTGTCAGCCTTTATCCTCCATCCAGCTCAGAGGATTACCTCTTCTGTCCACACAGGTGAATCTGGCGGAACTGCTGGGAGAATCTCGGGAAAGGAGTAAAAAGCTGGAGCAGGATGTGAAGGAGCTGCGGCAGAGACTGGGAGAAGTACAGGGAGATAATAAGGTGATTAATTATTATCTCTTGTTAATGGACACAGCTTTGTGCAGTTTGATTTACTGTAACCCAGCCTGCCTGTTAATTCTCTCTCGCTGTACAGAGCTAAGCCTCTTTCTGCAAATCCAGGTGCTCCGGGGATTAGAACACAAAGATGAGTGTCCCTGTGAATTATATTGGCCATTGGTCCCAGTGCAGCATCATTTGTCTGGTGGAAGGGTTATGTATTCTGCAGTGACAGCTTACTAAACATATCCACAGAAATGTTGTTTGCCCATGGCTTGTATAAATCACATCTAGAAGATTGAGGGGAATCTATTGAAGTTGCTCATTGGCTAAAAGTTTTTGCATTGGGAAAAACTTGTATAATTGGTCACACCTAGAAACTTTGCTGAGTGTGATTTGCCTTGAAACAGAAGGTATTTGCAATAATTTAGCTTTAAAGAGAGCCCGAGGTGGGCACCTAAAGTTATAAAAAAACAAAACCAAAAAAACCCCAAAAAACTATTCTATTCTACCTGATCCGGGAGGCTGTGCGGATCAGGTAGCCGCCTTCTCCGCTGCTCCGTTGGCCTGCAGCAAGTTGCTTTCACTTTCAGTGACCTCTGGGGTCACAATGCTGGAAGGAGAGAGAGATTCTCTCTCAGCGTGCAGTAAAGTGGGGGAGCTGCAGGGGGCGTGGCCAGGGAGAGACAGCTGCCCAATGGCAGCCGTGGAAAGCTTGCAGGAACTTTGAGCAGGGAATCCCTCTCCTTTCATTACCCTCCGAAATAGCGCAATAGTGCCTACAGTGCCTTATGGAAAGTCCAGCCCTGGAAATCAGTGCTGCAAGGCGAGAGTGCTAACCACTAAGCCACCGTGCTGCCCACAGGCCACTGCGCTGCTCACATTGATATAATCAATTCCATATTTTCACTGTGGCAGTTGTGGGATCATTTAGACATAATGCTCTTTCAGACAAAAAGATACCATGGGCAGTGGTAGGCATCTGTTGCCGTAGGAGGAAGAGGAATGCTGTGCTGCAAACAGAGGGGCTTCGGCAGGCAGGTTGAGGAGAAGAACCGGGCACTCAGAGGTCCGTCAGGTCAGGTGTGCCTATCTTTAGCAGAGCAGCTGGGATAGGGGATCCGGCTCACTGCTGTAAAGGTGAGTCATGTGACATCTGGTGCGTGTATAAAGATAAAAACATGTTCATCTCCTCCCTACCTACATAAGAATATGGAGACACTTGTGCCGGGAGTTGATGTCCATTTATTACAATCTCTGGACTGTTATGTGATTGTTGTAATAAAGTCATTGTTCTCTTGAAAGTGTTAATAATGCACCAATATTTTTGATAAGATTAACTACTGTAGTTAGCAACTGACAGTTGTTTCCCCTTTAGGACCAGAGCAATTTTCACCTTTCAGCACCCCCTTTCTTTCGCCAATTACTTTATCACTACTAATCACAACAAAATGATCTATGCATTTTCTTTTCTTCTCATCAATTAGGCTTTCTTTGGGTGGTGCATTATGTTAAGAATTATCTTATTCTAAATGCATTTTAACAGGAAAAATGAGGGGAAAAAACATTTTTTTCTCAGTTTTAGGCCATTTTAGTTTTAAAATTATACGTGCTAGCTTAATTGAAACCCACATATTTATGTAGTGGCTGGATGGTGTAATGGTTAAGGGCTCTGGCTCTGACGCAGGAGACCAGGGTTCAAATCTCAGCTCTGCCTTTTCAGTAAGCCAGCACCTATTCAGTAGGAGACCTTTGGCAAGTCTCCCTAACACTGCTACTGCCTATAGAGTGCGCCCTAGTGGCTGCAGCTCTGGCGCTTTGAGTCCACCAGGAGAAAAGCGGGATCTAAATGTTATTTGTCTTGTTCATTTGCCCATTTGTCCCAGTTATTGCACCGATTGAATTTTGTCCAATATTTTATTTGAAAATAAAGGTGTATTTTTTCAGTTTTGCGATAAAACAGTATACAATCTTGACATACACATTAAAAAAGTTTAGTCTCTAAGTTAACTATTTATGTAATTTTTTTAAAATGTTACTTTTTTTTCTTAATTTTATTAAAGAGAACCCGAGGCGAGGTTCTGAGAATAAAATCCCCATACAGAGGCTGGGTCTGTCTATAGAGCCCAGCCTCTGTTGCTATATAGATCGCTCCTAAGCCCCCCCCCCCCCCCCCCCTGCGCTCTGCAATACCCAATAACTCACAGCCGTGCTGCTGACACGCAGCTTGTCAGAGCGCGCTGTGTTTACCTCTCCTCTGTCAGTCTCGCCGATCCCCACCTCCTGCATCGCTCCGGTCCCCGCCCAGTCCCTTCCCTCGCCGCTGATTGGAGGGAAGGGACGCGGGCGGGACCGGAGCGATGCAGGAGGCGGAGGAGCAGCCGAGACTGACAGAGGAGAGGTAAACACAGCCGCACAGCACGGCTGTGAGTTATGGGGTATTGCAGAGCGCAGGGGGGGGGGGGGCTTAGGAGCGATCTATATAGCAACAGAGGCTGGGGTCTATAGACAGACCCAACCTCTGTATGGGGATTTCATTCCCAGAACCCCGCCTCGGGTTCTCTTTAAGTTTTATTTGGGTAACCATTGGAGGAGAGGTAATGAGTTAATCAATGCGATTTTAAATGTATTTAAAATAGCATTGAAGTTTTAAGGTGTAATTTTACATTTTAGCCACTAGATGTCCGCCACACTTTTTGATTGAACTTTTAGAAGGCATACACGCGGTACAGGAAGTAACGGGTGTGCGCAATATTTATTTTTGTCAATGAACGTCGGCATTTCATTGATGCCGGTATTCATTGATATCGGGCACTTAATACAGTGAATGGGAACTGTGTATGCTAATGGATTGCGACGAACGGCGCATGGGAGCTGACGGGAGCGCGCATAGCGACGATCGAGACAATAGACTAATATGTACATCCCTGGGACTTCAGATAAAGTCCTGTGTGACGTAGATATACCGCCTCCGGGTTGCGGTAACTAGTGGCAATCTTAATTGTCACAACCAATTTTAATGGTTATTTAACTGTAGACATAGTTGGTGACATTCAGACAATCTGTCCATACATCAATGATGTATGGGCAGATAAACCAAGAAACAGCTCACTCTCTGATCAATCTGATCAGAGAGAGATCTGTTGCCTGCCCTTACACCAGCAGACCGATTCCCGAGAGATTCGGGCTTGCAACGCAGCATCCGCCTCCTCCGTCGCTTCCCTCTAATGTAAATGTGCCCCCTGCCCATGCATTTAATACTTTATCTGTCTGCTGTCACCCCCATGCATCTTCTGCATTGCAGACTAGTTTCCCACATTAACTATTTAAGGACTGCACTAATTGAAATCTACACCCTGTTTTGGTGGGCTCCTGGCTGGCAGGGCGTAGATTTAAATTAGCCGCCGCTGCGCGCATCTGCTGCTGACCGCGCCGCTCAAACCCGACAAGTCTCGCAGCATCTCACAGGCTCTGCCTGTCCTATGACGGCAGAGCCATGTGAGCCAGTCAGGAGCCGTTTCATTTGCTCCTGGTCGTGTCTATCAATTTAAGCCGCTTACATTGATAGACACGGTCAGGAGCCAATGAAAGCGGCTCCTGACCAGCTCACATGGCTCTGCTGTCATAGAGACGGCAGAGTCTATGTCCTGGGGGTCACGGCATGCGGCGATGGCGGCGGGTATGTGCAGCGATTCGCCTGTATTTCGTCGGGATTCCACGTTCCTGTACAAGCGGTCTCTGGTCCTTAAGGGGGCAGAGACCGTTGGTACTTAAGTGGTTAAACATATGTGACACGTGTGTGGTATCACACACACGCGGTGCATGCTCTACGGAAGCCCAGCAGCAATGCGGACGATGCATATGGACCACGGCGAGAGACAGCGGACAGGTAAAGTGTTAAATGCATGGGCGGAAGGGAAAATTCACATCAGGGGAAATGCCACCAGGGGTTCTATCGTGTTTGTCACTCATCCCAATCGGCCTGACGTCTTGCAGCTTGTCTGATTTATACATTTAACCAATTTTGGGCTGAAATTGATTTTTTTTTAATTGTCGATCAGGCAGCTTGTGGCAGCAGCGATTTGCATCCAATCCGGTAATAATTATCTAATGGGATGCTCAATTATCCACCAAGTCGATTAAATAAGATTGATTGTATGCTTAAAGCAGACAGAGCAGTGGGCTTCTGCATGACAGACAATGATTGTAAGCAGGCAGCTGCAATTTTTCTTTCTGCACAGTTTTCTGGTTGAACTGGTTTTCATATTGCAATATAACATGGGTGCTTCCAGTGCTAGCTGTACTGTGAATGAGGAGAATCGTGATTATATTGTAGGTGACATTACACTGGACTAAAGGCAGGTAGGATAACTATATGCACAGTAATGACTTTGTAGGTGTTTTATATGTTGCGCCAGACTCCGTTGTATAGCTTTGTTTTATATTTATTTTTTATCCCAGTTGCTAAGAATGACCATTGCCAAACAGAGACTTGGAGATGATGACGTTGGAATTCGCCATTTTGCACCTCATGAACGTGAAGATCTTGTACAGCAGCTGGAGAAAGCGAGAGAGCAGGTAAATACTATCTTGCCTCTGAAGAAGCAGGTTATCCTGCGAAACGGCTGTAAGGCCTAAGATTGATCATGTTTGGAAGGTGTCGGGAACTTAATAAAGGGTGACTGCAAACCATTGGTGCCCGGAACCCTTGTTTTCTCTTGTGCACTTTAGCTTGCATCACAGAGGAGTTCCAGCTTTTGATCAGAAAAACGCAGTGCTTACATTTGGCTCTATACGTTGATATACCTGATTTCACCCTGTGTATTTTGTTTTTGTATGATTGCAGTAAAACATAAGAATTCCTCCATTCCTCTCATAGAAGCTAGTAGATAGAAGTGTTGGTGTTTTTAGCACTTCCTGGTGACAGATGCACCAACGCTACGGTTATCCAGAGTTCAGCTATACTGTAGCTGAACTCATGGCGTATTAACAGGCTGTACCGCCATTTGTAATAGCCAAACTCCCCACTAAGAATCTGATGCTGGAGTTTGGCGGGAGAGATGCCAGATAGCAGTGTTGAACTATGGGTAGCATAAAGGTTAGTTTTACAGATGGTCATTGAGATGCTAATTCCAGTTGCATGAAAAGTGTTTGCAGCCGAGATTTGAGACTCTCAGAATCGCCAGTCTCCATGTACAGCAGTCCTGCTCACAGGCATCACACAAACAAGAGAAGCAATACTCATCCTTTTGAGGTCCTAGGATTTAAATGGGAAAAGAGATGCTGAGGAGAGTGGTCAATTTAAGTATGAACAATGATTAACCTGGAACTCTAGTAATGAAAAAAATAACTCTCAGGAAATTTGCATTCAGTTGCACTAATTTGCATGAAATGTGTATTCAGTTGCACTAATGGAGGATATTCACTTCCAAAATGGTTTACATGCAAAAGCATTCCATGCTAGACCCTTCCACCAATGTTGAGGTACCATAGTTGCAAGGGTCCCTACTGTACCCTCACCAGTCTGCAGGCATCAGCTGCCACTGCTACCTCCACCCACTTGTTGTTCATAAAAAAAAAAAATGCATTATGTTAATTTGAGGTGAACTATAAAACATGGTGCACAGTATTTGCCATATAACTTTTATTTGTCAATATTTTTGAAATAAAAATCCAACAATGATGGTCATAAATATCAATGGGTTGTGCTTATGATTGCACATTCTGTCTATTGCTCTTCACTGGGGAGATTGTTGGGGGGGCAGATATTTGACAGTGTGATTTTGTTTAGTTTGAGACTCTGGAGCATGAACACCGAGCTGTGCTGGATGAGCTGGAGGACGTCAAACAGGAGCGCTCCTTCTTCCAAGACAAAGCTGATCGGCTCAACCAGGAGCTCAACCATGTCCTGGGTGGCCATGAGAAGAGGATCATAGATGTGGATGCGCTGTGCATGGAGAACAGGTGAGCACTGGAAATATAGATATCCAGAGCTGGAGGCAATCACTGTATTCAAATCTGGTAGAAATCAGTGCTGCAAAAGATGCCTGATTGAATTCCATCTGAAATGGATCGATTTGATCGCACAGGATGGAATTTTTTTTTTTCAATCGGTGGCTGGTCAGGAGCACATTGCTAGAAGCGTTCCATTTGACTACTATCAACGCAGAGCTAACTCTCACCTCTCTGCCAGCACACCTCCTTCCATGTCCAGTGTCTTCTGCCTTGGGGCTCCTCCTCCCTGTGTCTTCTCTCCCTGTCATGTGACAAAAGCTGTAGTTCAAACCATAGAGGTCCGGCATGTATGCTGCCAGCGTCTATGCTGCCGTACCTCTAGTATTTCAACTCCAGTTTTTGTCACGTGACCGGGAGAAAAGACATGGAGGAAGAGCTAAACGGCATAAAGTAAAATCACCAGACACAGGAGGATGCACTGGTGAGAGCTCTGCTGCCAGGGGGAGCACGGAAGGGAGAGACCTGGGGATCCAGGCAGGTGGTGGTGTCTCCATAGATTTTCAATCAATTTCGTACTGAAATTGATTGAAAATCTATGTACAGTGTGTGAGCAGCAATAGATCGATCAGAGAGGGTTCTATCTGATGGTCGATCTGGTGGCCATCTATAAGTGTATGGCCACTTTAGCGGTTGACATTCAGATAGATCTGATTCTCTGTGTTGTGGCAGCGACAGGATGAGACTCAAGGCTGCAGTCGTATGGCTGACCATATGCTACTTTCATTTCAGCATATGCTTTGTGGGAGTTAATGTTGTTGCAGGCAATGAGCTGTTAAGCCACATATATTACATTTCTGGTTTGTTTTCAATCTCTGTACTTTGTAATCACATAATTATCTGTTTCTTAATTAAGTGCTCCATTCCTATTTATAAGGCTTATGTGTTTTTTTTTTTCTTATAAAGCGGCATGCCGTACTCAGTTTGAGCAGTCCGGTGATTCAACTTAATATGTTGGTGCTTTATAAATAAATACAATAAATAATAATATTATGTTGTACATGTTGTTGCACGTGTTTTCTCATTTCAGCTTATGGTACATACACACTTGAGATAAAAGTCTTTGGAAAAGGCAAGATCCCAGACCAATGTTACCCCATTCCATGTAGTATGAGAGCCATACTCTACACAGTCTATTCTATTGAGCTGAACTCGCCATCAGATAAAAATCTTTGCAAGATGCTGCACACAAAGATGCTGTACACATTCAACAGATCAGTATCTGCAAAAGATCAGTTCCTGCAAAAGATCCATTCTTGCAAAATGCATTCGTAGTCTATGAAATTTGCAGATCTCTTACACACCTTGTTTAATGGACAATCATCTGCAGATCAGATCCACCAGGATGGATCTTCAGATCCACCAGGATGGATCTTCAGATCCACCAGGATGGATCTTCAGATCCACCAGGATGGATCTTCAGATCCACCAGGATGGATCTTCAGATCTGCTGATGATTGTCTGATCTGCAGATGAATGTCTGTTAAACAAGGTGTGTATGAGATCTGCAGATATCCTAGACTATGAATGCATTTTGCAGGAACGGATCTTTTGCAGGAACTGAGCTTTAGCAGACACTGATCTGTTGCATGTGTACAGCATCTTTGTGTGCAGGATCTTGCAGAGATTTTTATCTGATGGTGAGTTGAGCTCAATAGAATAGACTGTGTAGAGTATGCTCTCATACTACATGGAATGGGGTAAAAAGTGGTCTGTGATCTTGCCTTTTCCAAAGACTTTTATCTCAAGTGTGTATGTAGTATTTCTGTGTTAAGCCTGGTAAACTCCTTCAATTTTGATTGGCCAATGATTATGAATATACTATTAGCAGATTGTGTAAGCAAACTCTTGTACTACATGATGATGGTAAAATTGGTCAGTGATTGGCTTATAAAAAATGTTGAAGAGGTTTGTCGGGCTTTACCCCACCTACTACAGTAAACCATCACAATGAATACTCATAAGCACATAGGTGACACAGGAAGCAGGAAAGCATAAACTGGGAATCGTGGTGTTACCTGACTGTACGGGTTCTAGGTGTAACCTTCACTTTCGTAAACAATAGAATAGTTCTAAAACCAATTTTTGATAGGTTGAAACTCAATGGAGTCATTATTTGAAACACAAGTTGTAAATGTTATTGTGTTGAGTTGTTCAACTTGAACTGTTCAAACCAGTCTTTCTCCATTGATTTGTCCTTGACCTGTCAAACATCTAATTGTCCTTCTAGGCCTGAAGTGGTCCTCTCTTGACCTCATCCATGCCTTCACACTACTTGAACATCACCTTTACAAAAGAAGATACAGAAGTCTTTACAAGACTTACAAAATATCTCAACTGAAATGCTCTATGTGATGCTATTTCAGTCTGGCATTCAGCCAAAAAACTCTGAATTGGCTCTTAGGTGGTCAATGACCTTCTCAGAGCCAAGTCGCAGCTCTTCTCTTCTCATTCTCTTGGATCTCTCCTCTTGCTCTCGACACTGTATTATGATTATTGGAAATTCTACTTTCTCTGTTAGCTTCCTACTTATCCCACCACTTGTAGTAAATGCTTTTCATTGATTACTCAAAGAATAAGCACAAACTTTGAATATCCCTTTGCCAAAACAATTGCTTCCCATATTTTGTAGGATCCTCGTACATGCAGGTTTGTCATCTGCACCCCTGTTTAGATAGTTGCATATAGTTATTTAGGTTGCAAAAAAGATGAGTCCATCAGGCTCAGTCTTTGGAGCCTCCTGTACCTTGATCCAGAGGAATAAAAGCCATAAGGGCAGACACTACACTATTGATTAACCACTTTGAAACCCTTGCTACGCTTATCTACTCCCCACAGAACTTTACCTGGGGCTCAGGGGAGTAGATAGGCGTACTTGTGGTAAACAGTTTGCTGTATGCCCAATAAGCTATCTGATTATGTATATAGGGTATCATTTTAACCGTGACAAGTAAGAGAATAGATTTTGTGGTGTTTGACAACTGAGGGATAAGTCATGTGATTTTTTTTTTACCGGAAAACTGAATGAAAAGCAATAAAACTGTTATTTTCATGTACTCTATACCCCTAAATAAATACTTGTAAAAACAACAAAAGTGACAGCATTGAAAAGAGAATACATAGTTACCCTAGGGACTTAGCTTTTAAAATATGTATGCCATGAGAGTGTATTACTGTTAATCATGAAGGAAAGGGCTTTTAATTACTGATAGAGTACAATGAGAAAACAAAAAACACAAACCAGAAACTAATATATTATTTGCCATACATTGTACTAGGAACATTATTTAAATGTTGAGATAACCAGGACAAATTAGCAAATACAATGTGTGTGTTTTACCTATGGTAACATTGTTTATTTGAAAACTATAGTGGATGGAAATGGAGAAATAGTGTATTTTTTCTTTTTTTTTCTCATTTTTCCCTTTAAAATGCACAGATAATAACATAATTACTAAAAGCAATTATCACCCTCACAAAGCATAATTTGTGGCAAAAAAACAAGATATAGATCATTTACATCTGATGAGTAGCAATAAAGTTATTGGTGAATGAATGGGAGGAGCGCTAAAATGTGAAAATTGCTCTGGTTTTTAAGCAAAAAACCCTGTGGTGCTGAAGTGGTTAAAAGTGTGCCTCTTTCTGGCCCTCATGCCTCCCTCTGTCCCCCATTCCTCCTCCATTCCTATTGTGCCACTATCTGTCCCCATTCCTCTTCCTGCACTCCCCCAGCCCAATATGTAAATGCAAAAGCTGTGCTCTCACCTCCCCGCTGCAATCCAGTGCAACCATCCTTTATTTTTCCTGCTCCTTCTAGTGCTGGCATCTCACTCTCTCCTCGTGCTGCATGTAATCATGCTACATGTGATAGGACTAGGGCGAGTGGTAAATGGATAAGTGGAAGCACAGCACTGGACTCCAGCGGAGAGATGAGAGCACAGCTTCTTCTGCACTATACTCTGCATTTACACACTAAGCTGGTAGTGCAGGAAGGGGGTGTGCAAGGAAATGCGATAGGACAGGCGGGATGTTTGTATCTTGGGGACCCCCTGTATTAAGCATCCACCTGATACACCACATAGTTCAGATACTTTAGTGCATACGTTTTTAGTTTGTTTTTTTGTCTTTTTTTTGGGGGGGGGGGGGGGGAGGAGGCTGACACAGGCAGTGATGTAGCTAAGCGTCCAAGTGCAAATGCAACCTCTGCATCCCCTATTGCTACGCCACTGGACACAGGACTTCTTGCTTGGAGTGACAAAAAAGGCTAGAAGTAGCCCTGGATCTTATTCTAACATAGTGCTGAAGCTCATTTATTAGCTGAGAAATTGCTTGCTGAAGTTAATACTAAGAAAATAAATCCCCCCCCCCCCCCCCCCCCTCTCTCTCTGTCGGAAAGTGGAGCACCTGTGTGATAAAGTTTAGTTATAGCCATCATTTGCTGAATCATCCGTGACCAGTTCCCTTAAATGCCCTGAGAAGTTTGTGAGGTTTCCTTAGCAGCATAACTGCAGAAGAAGACAAACCACAAGTAGAGAGATATCATGCAGTGCTGTACACATGTGCAAATGAGCCTATACAAAAGGAGAAAGGAGTTCTGGGTAAATCTTCATTTTGCATAAAGAATCTTTGGGTAAATATGCAATCACTGGGCTTTTTAAAGCAATAAACGTTAGCTTTGCTGAAATAGAAGACTGATTTACTTGCAGTACTGTTAGAGCCTATTGGGCTTCAGTGACTGAGACCACCACGAGGAAACTGCAGTTATCTGGAAGTCCATTCCCCGTTAAGTCTTCTCTCTTTAGCAATGTGCAGAAGGCAGAATTGATTTCCTATGTGGGCAGATTGTTCTGTTCTGCAAACTGTCAAAATCAGTTATAAAACTTTTCCGAATATCTGAGATGTTTTTTGAAACTCTTTAATTACATTAGGCAACCTTCAGCGTCCTAGACATGAACTTCAAGCTTTATTCTTTCCCGGTATATTTATAACTCGCTCAAGTGGAGTCCATTAACATCCAATCTTCCATGCAAACAGCTGCAACCTCTCTGGCCTTGAGCTGCAGTGCAGCCTGATTTCTCTGAGGGCGAGGGATGAAATGCTGAAATAAACCTTTTTTTCTCTGCTCATGTTTGTCTATTTGACTTTCAAAAATCTTCTATTAAGGACTTTATGCTTTCAGTGGAATGTGTCTGTATTGCCCAATGTCCATCGTAACGAAATATTCTCTACTTTGATATTAAATGTTCTTCCTAATCTGGTTTCATTATTCATAATCAAGTCTGCTGTCTACTTTTCAGTCCATACAGAGCAGGAGGTCCATCACTGCCTCACAGTTCTCACTCTGAGGATAAACTAAAGGCTTTGACTATTTAAAGTATAACTCCACCTGCTTCTAAGAATTCATGTTATGGGTCATTCATACACAGGCACTTAATCATTTAAAGGGAACCTGGAGTGAGAGGATTATGGAGGCTGACCTATTTATTTTAAACAATACAGATTGCCTCTCTATCCTGCGGATCCTCTGCTCTGATACTTTTAGCCATAGCCCCTTAAAGAAACACTGAAGCGAAAAAAAATATATGATATAATGAATTGGCTGTGTACTATGAATAATTACTAGAAGATTAGCAGCAAAGAAAATATTCTCATATTTTTATTTTCAGGTATATAGTGTGTTTTCTAACATTGCATCATTCTCTAATATGTGCAGATTACACAACACTCTCTGCATTCAAAATGATTCTTTCAGAGCAGTCTGTGAACTAATGACCTCTCCTCTGGCAGAGAAAAAGAAAACTGTTCACTTACAGTTGAGATAATAAAAGTCAGACAGCCCTCTCCATGACTTTGAAAGTCGTAGAGATTAATGGCTTTTTTGCATAGAGATAACAACTGGAGTCTCTTAACTCTTCCTGTACTGGAAACAATTACACTGATGTATCTGATCTTAATGTTTTATTTCTTAGCTGTGCTACACATACAAATCAAATTATCATAATTTTTTTTTCGCTTCAGTGTCTCTTTAACAAGCATGCAGATCAGGTGCTCTGACTGGATTAGCCAAATGATTGTTTCAGCTGTGATTCAGACGCTGCAGCAGCTAAAGAGATCGGCAGGACAGCCAGGCAACTGGTATTGTTTAAAAATAAATATATATGGCAGCCTCCATAGCCTTCACACCTCAAATTCCCTTTAAAGTCCAGTTTTAGGGTTTTGTTTTGTTTTTTTTTGTTCTGTTTAAACATACCTTTTAAAGGGAACTTAAAGTGGTAGGAATACAAAGGCTCTCATCTTCTTTCTCTTATAAACCATGCCAGAGCTTTTTGTGTATTTGAGACACACAAACAAGCATGCAGCCATTGCAGTCACAAGAGTCACAGTATCTGATCTGTATGCTCTTTCCGGCATAAAGAGATTATTTGCATATTTGGGAGGGAAGCATCATGAGAAACCACAGTTGCTCACATACCGAGGAACTCCAGTGAAAATTATGTAATACAAAAAAGTGCTTAATTTCTACAATAATTATGTATAAATGATTTAGTCAGTGTTTGCTGATTATAAATGCTGTCCTCTCCCTGATTTACATTCTGACATTTGACATGGTGACATTTTTACTACTGGCAGGTGATGTCACTGGAAGGAGATGCTGCTTGCTTTTTTTGGCAGTTGGAATCAGCTGTTATTTCCCACAATGCAACAAGGCTCCCACAGTGTGATGTCAGCACCTCAATGCTGTGAGGTGCGACATCACATTGTGGGAGGGGTTTCACCACAAAATCAGCCATACAGAGCCCCCTGATGATCTGTTTGAGAAAAGGAATAGATTTCTCATGGGAAAGGGGGTATCAGCTACTGATTTGGATGAAGTTCAATTCTTGGTTACGGTTTCTCTTTAAGTTGAATTATTGTAAATACCTTCTGTCTTAAGAAGCAAAAATTATATTTAGCATCCCTTTTTTTTCTTTTTCTAATAAGAGGGCTTTTCATGGTCTTTTAGCCCCTTATTCTCTCAGTGGTTCTGCATCACCATGAGCTATCTGGGTACTCTGTACAAAGGGATAGATGCCCTATAAAAATCAGGTTTTCAAAGCCTCCTCACATCTTCTGCTGTCATATTTTGCCATCCAATCAGAAAGCTCCATTCACAGAGTTGCCCTGATTGGCCGTAGCAGATGTTCTAGCACAGAGTAGAAAGGACATCAGCAAGTACAGAAGTGGCGGTGGAAAATGTTAAAGGATACCTGAACCAAGCGGTATATGGAGGCTTCCATATTTATTGCAAGTGATTGGAAAGACGATTGGAAACCTGATTGGACCTGTCGGAAATGATTCATTTGACATGTTCTGACAGGAAATTGTGAGGTGTGTACCAGGCATTAGAGACAGAGGATCAGCAGGACAGCTAGACAATCTGCATAGTTTAAAAGGAAATGGGTATGTCAGCCTCCATATCCCTCTCAGTTCAAGTGTGTGCATTAAAGGACATCCGAGGTGAAAATACACTGATAAGATAAACAATTGTATCTATCCTCCATCTCCTAAATTTTTTTTTTGTTTTTTTTTGTTATCCAAGTTTTATTTCATATTTAAATCTAGTTTTTAAGTTTTGTTTTTTTTTTTTTTTCTTTTTACTGTTTCATTGTCTCTGCTCAATGACACCTTCATCGAAGTATGCTAGAGTTAAAATCTATGAACTATTGACCCTTTTTATCGCTTTCTTGCTCTCAGAAGCCATTTTCTGCCAGGAAAGTGTTTGACTGCAACTACTTATCAGTGAGTGTTACGCAATAGTCCGAATCAGTTCCGACTAAAAGAAACACTAGGAGAAGGTCCCTGCCCTTGTGAGCTTACAATCTACATTAGATTGCATGAGCTGAAAATATTTGAAATACTTGGAGAACGTTTAATTTGTTGCTATATATTAAGTTATGGTGTAGATGGGAATGAAAGTAATAAAGTAATAGAAGCTTCTCTTGTATAAGCATGCCTTTGCTTCCCTTGTGTTCAGTATCTCCTGCCTACATATTGCTGTCACATCTTGTCTGTTTCTCTCCCCTGCATATTGCTGTGATCATTCTATCACATCTTGCCTGTTTCTCTCCCCCCACAGTGCTGCTATGTAATACCAATTTGCTTTTCTCTAGGTATTTGCAGGAGAGGTTGAAACAACTGCAGGCGGAAGTTAACCTGCAGAAAAGCAACATCGTCAAATACAAAGTAAATGAAAAGCGTGTGTATTGATAAATAAAATGTCCGTGTCAGTTTTTGTTTTCAAATGAGAAGTGAATGTTGTGCTGGGGCAGAATGTGTTTCTCAGTGTTTATGAGCTCAGACGCAGGTGGGGAAGGGAAGATGGATTGCTGCAGGAGTGGACATGTAGTTTGTTTTGCTGTACAAAACTCCAAGGGGAAGCTGCGTGGGGTACTGCGATCAGGCCAGTTATTTCTTACCTTTAGGTTGGGATACGTTGAAGAAAAATTACTCTATTGTTGAGAAAAACTTCAATTCTTTCAGTTTGACTCTGTGTATTGAAAGCATATATTTACAAAACACATTGGACTGCTGTATCTCTCCTGTGCTAGCAAGATAGAATAAATGTAACAAATAAGTTATAAATAAGTTAATGCAAGAAATTTGTGAAAAGACAAATTTATGGATCAATACTACGGTTTATAAGTATTAAGAAACTATGTGCCCAGTAAAATAAAATGCCCTTATATACTCGCGTATAAGCCTAATTTTTCAGCACAAAGAAGGTGCTAAAAAGTTACTCCCCTTGGCTTATATGCGAGTCAGTTGAGCAGAATCGATGGTGGAGCAGGCTTTGTTACTGGCAGAGGAGCGTAAGGATCTTGCACTAGTGAACCTGCTTTTGCCAGCTTGCACCCTGCTGTGTCCTTGCCCCCCACCCACTGCAACATGATGTGCAGAGTGCACTGCTCAACACTACCTGTGGGCTTGTGGAGCAGAGCCTGCAAGCAACGTGTCAGCGGTGCAATGGGATTCTTCCTGTGTGGCAATCTGTGTCTCATATCTGATGCCATCTAGTGGCATCTTGAGACACCGCTGTATCATCCTTGGGGCACCCCTGGCTATGGGGAGAAGGAATGACTTGTACTGGGGGCACATCTGGCTACTGTGGAGGAGGCTATACTGGGGAGGGGGCTTATATGCAAGTCAATCACTTTTTCCTGAGAGAAAAGTGGGTACGTTTTTAACGTTGTATTAACCTAAAGCTATGTATAGGTTATTAGGGCTAGCTACACCCCATTTGCAGCATACAAATTGCACACAAATATAAGCAAAGAAACCCGCCTAACACAGCTTATTTCATATTTTGAAGCAGTTTTTAACTTTTAATTATTCTTATGTGTTTTTTTTAATACAAATTTTGTGCAATAAGGGGTAGTGATACATCTACCGTACCTAATAATCTGTACAAATAGGGTTTATCGAGTCAGACCATGACTTACGTGTTGCAAGGAAAAGTGGATACCTCGGCTTATACGCGGGTCGGATTATATGTGAGTATATACGGTACTACACCAATGGCTAATTAGTATAACCAACTTGCCCTAGTGTTCTTAAAGGACAACTGGCCTTAGAGAGATATGGAGTCTGCAATATTTTTACAAAACTTGGGTGGCGCAGCAGATACAAGATGCCTAATTTAAGCTATATACACCCCTTACTATAGACAAAATAAGGCACAGATCATTTATATCTAGACTCAAAGAGCCAGAGCTGCAGCCACTAGGACCAGCTCTATAGGCAGTAACCGTGTTGGGGAGCCTTGCCAAAGGTCTCCTACTGAATAGATACAGGCTTACTATACAGACATGCCTGACAGATCTGTGAGCATATAATCCTCTTCTATGTGGCTGACCCTGTTATTGTGAAGTGATGAGGAAAGATCAGCATGTAGACTTGGAAACAGCCATGCTTCTCTAGGCAGTGGCAGGAATTCCTTACTGTATGCTACTAAATTATATTTTATGTTTTAGAATGCTTTGGAGAGGAGGAAGAATTCCAAGTCAAGCAGCAAGGCAGACAGCAGTGCTCTAACCGGAGTGCTTTCAGCTAAACAAGGTACCTGCTAACATCTACTAGCTAAGCATTATGTGACCCTGGAACTTGCTTATTGTGAAAACAATGGCATGGCAGTATGGAGTGCAGTACAATGATTCAGGTGAAAACGCAACATTTTATACAACAGATTATGAGCAATGTATAAAGTATATTTCAGTAGGCTTTGCTTAATTGGAGAGGCACTTAGGATTTTTTATGAGGATCATGTACATTTACAGTGCCTCCGGAAAGCATTCACAGCACATTACTTTTATTTTATTTTATTTATTTATTGTATTTATAAAGCGCCAACATATTACGCAGCGCTGGACAATAAATACTTTTTCCACATTTTATGTTACAGCCTTATTCCAAAATGGACTAAATTCATTTTTTTCCTCGAATTCTACACACAACACCCCATAATGACAATGTGAAAAAAGTTTACTTGAGGTTTTGGCAAATGTATTAAAAATACAAATATTGAGAAAGCACATGTACATGGGTATTCACAGCCTTTGCCCTCAAAATTGAGCTCAGCTGCATCCGGTTTTCCCTGATCATCCCTGAGAGGTTTGTGCAACATAACTGGAGTCCACCTGTAGTTAATTTAGTTGTTTGGACACTATTTGGAAAGGCACACACCTGCCTATATAAGGTCTCAGAGTTGTCGATGTCAAAGCCCAAACCAAGCATGAAGTCAAAGGAATTGTTTGTAGACCTCCAAGACAGGATTTTCTCAAGGCACACATCTGGTTGCAGAACAATTTCTGCTGCTTTGAAGCTCACAATGAGTACATTCTCCTCCATCAACCATAAGTTGAAGAAGTTCAAAACCACCAGGACACTTCCTAGACCTGGCTGGCCATCTACACTGAGCGATCCCGGATGAAGGGCATCCCACTCGAGTTTGCCAAAACGGCTTATTTCTACTATTACATTTCTGGCAGCAAGTAAAGTGCAGAAAGAGAAAAACTGGTAGGACCTCCATTTCTGGAGTGTCTGCTAGCAATTGCTCCAGCCACGCCTAATGGAGGAATATAACCATAGTAGTATTCAAATAGCATAGCAGTTGTACTAGTGAGTCTGTTATTTTCAGTGTACCCAGTAGTGTGTCCCTTCTTTGCAGCCCTGGAGAAAGATAGACCATGGGAATCTATTTATTGAGAACACAACGGAGACAATACCAGGAGCCAGTAGTGCAATATATTGTAAACACCAGGATAAAGAATGTAGAGTCGCTCACAAATTTCAGGTTGCAAAAGAACTGCAACCACCAATCTGGCTTAGTGAAGAATTTCCACTGCCATTCAGGCTTGTGAGGATCCTCCGTGCTCGCGCTCCTGGTAATTAGGAAGGTCACAAGGGTATGTTGTATAGGGATATATCAGCTTAAGAGGGTCAAATATAGAGGCCGACTTAAACACAAGGTCGACTTATATTCGAGTATATACGAATCAAAAATGCACCGCAATACAGTTGATCAATCAACATTAACAAGGATTACAGCTGCGATAAGCATAACATCAATATAATTGCACCAACCATCAGGTTTGAATGACCTGATATAACCTCCAAATAGATGTACCATTGCTTTAGGATAGACCTGATAAGCGCTTGTAAAGAATGTGTAGGTCGGTGTTACCTGTATGCGGGGATCCGATTAGCCTGTTATTCACCTCTGGAGATGCAGGTGACCGCAGAATGCGTAATGCAGCCCTGGGAACTATACCTTAACCCTCCTGGCGGTTTGGCAAAATCCGCCAGGGGGCAGCAAATGCGTTTTTTTTTTAAATTTTTTTTTTTTCATGTAGCGAGACGAGGTCTTGCTACGTGATAGCCGCTGCTCAGCGGCATCCCCTCAGCCCCTCCGATCGCCGCCGGAGATCAGGAGATCCCGTTCAAAGAACGTGATCTCCTGGAGGGCTTCCCCCGTCGCCATGGCGACGGGGCGGGATGACGTCACCGACGTCGTGACGTCAAAGGGGACTCCGATCCACCCCACAGTGCTGCCTGGCACTGATTGGCCAGGCAGCGCACGGGGTCTGGGGGGGGGGGCGGCTGCGGCGACGCGTATAGCGGCGGATCGGCAGGTAGCGGCGGCGATCGGGCACTGCACGCAGCTAGCAAAGTGCGAGCTGCGTGCAGCAAAGAAAAAATTATGCAAATCGGCCCAGCGGGGCCTGAGCGGTGCCTCCCGGCAGCAGAGCCCGTGCTCAGCACAGGCTTACTGCCAGGGAGGTTAAGCATACAGGTAACACTGAGCTACATTTCACTCTTTACAAGCGCTGATCAGGTCTATCCTAAAGCGATGGTACATATGTTTGGAGGTCATATCTGGTCCAGGGTGCTACTTCAGTGCAGGTGTTGCAGAATTGGTGCAGGTGTTGAAAATGAGTAACAAAGCCCCCTGCCCTCTGCTGCTAATTACTTCTGCAGAAAGGTGAGAGTTCTGGAAAGTCTTTTATCAGCTGTACTCCAAACAAGAGAACACAGAATACTGTTGGTAAAGGCCCATACACACCATACACTGTTGATGTCTGAATCCATCTCTGCAGATTGTTTTGCTAGAACATTTTCATACCTCCCATCTTTTTGAAATGAGAAAGAGAGACACTTAAGCCACACCCCTGACCACGCCCCGTCACACCCCTAGTCACGCATACCATAAAGCTTTCATAAGAAAAATGTTGTTTTATAATTCAGACCACACTGGTAATTTCTATCCTAGTTCATTTTCCTTTGTTAACATTTTAAAATTAGAAATATATCAATTTTTAAAGGATGAGAATAAAGTTTAGAGTCAATCAGATTTCTTTTAGTAGAGAAATCTATATATTTACATAGAAAGAGGGACAAAGTCCTGAAAGAGGGACAAATAAAGAGGACAGAGGGACAGGGCTCCCACAGAGGGACTGTCCCTCCAAAAGAGGGACAGTTGGGAGCTATGCAGTTTGGATAAAGAAAACCTTGTTTGGGTCTGTAGAGAAGTGGGAGGGGCATGACCAGAAGTGAGCTGTGACAGAGGAAAACAATACCAATTGAACATGATTACTGGTGAGTTGTCAGCAGGCTTTTGGGCACTCCTGACTGTACATGCTTGGCTAATGCTGGGAATACACGGTTCGTTTCTGCCATGCGTTTCTGCTCTCGATCGTTTTTGCTGCTCGATTTTGCAGTGGATTCTCTTCCGCTCGTTTTTCTTATCTTTATCCATTCCCTTCTATCAGAAAACGAGCGGCCAAAGAATCGAAAGGGAGAACGGACATGTCGGAAATTATCTATCGAACCATCTAATCGCCTAAAAAACGAACCGTGTATTCCCAGCATAAGGCACCCAAATACTGATCAAATTATCACTTTTTTTTGTTTTTGATACAGCTCAAATGAATTGATGGGTCTGATTCAGGAAAGGTGTGGTCCATCAGGTAGAACACATTCCTTTCTTTTTCAGTCCATCCTAAACAATGGCAGGTATCTGGCCCTCCAGGCCTGGAGTTCGACATGTGATTTAGTCAGTGTTTGCCCATTGTAAAATATTTCCTCTCCCTTATTTGCATTCTTAAATTTATCACTGGTGGTGGCCTATTTAGTTCTGTTAGGTGATCTGTATGGAATGTTGATTACAGAGAGTTCTATGCACAGAGGGAGATGCTGCTTGCTTGGCAGTTGGAAAAAAGCTGTTATTTCCCACAATGCAATGAGATTCAAACAGCAAACTGTCAGGATCATGGTCATGACATCACACTGTGGGAGGGGTTTCACCACAATATCGGCCATACAGACCCGCCTGATCTATTTGAAAAAAGCTAAAGATCTGTTGTGTTAAAAGGGATATCCGCTACTGATTGGGATAGCGTTCAATCCTTGGTTAAAGTTCCTCTTTAAGGCTGCAAAGAAGAGGAATTGAGCTTACTGTCAGTTTGGAAATCCTTAGGCACAATATTTCTCCCAGTCCCATGTAGACAGCCCTGACAGAGATTTTGTGTACTAGATGCTTCATTTGCTCACACACAGTAAATCGGTACCTTGGTCTGGAACTTGTGCACCAGCCACCAGAATTTAAGCTGCAGAAACATTATTTCACACAAACCGTGACATTTGCCCACTGATTACAATGCTATTAGACTGTATATTTTGATCTGTCCATGTTTGAACCACTTAAGGACCAGGGGTGCTTTGCAGGATCTGTGCTGCGTGGGCCCTCCAGCCCACAGCCAGCACAGATCAGGCATAAGGCAGGGCGACCAGACTCCCCACCCCCACCCCCCCCTTTTTTTTTTCACTGCTGGGGGGGTCTGATCGCCGCCACGCTGTGTGGCCGAGCGGGGGGGGGCTCCTCAAAGCCCCCCTCCGCAGCGCGATTCCTTCCTCCCTCCCTCACCTTCGCTCCATGAGCAGCACAGGACGGCGATGCATCCTGCGCCGCCTCTAATAGGCTTCCGCCTATCACGCAGCGGCGATCCCCGGCCAATCAGATGCCGGGGATCGCCGATCTCCTTAGCGCCGTATTGATGTAAACAGCGAGGATTTCTTCACCATGTGTTTACAATTAGCCTGCGAGCTGCGATCGGAGGCTCGCAGACTGTTCACGGAGACACCCTCTGTGCCCCATGCGCCGCTCTCCTTCATGCATGAAGTACTATCTCCTCCTATAACAGCGCGTCTTGCGTCTGCTGTAAGGAGGGATGGAGGCGGGGCAGCGGTTCCCATGGTAGCGGCGATGCATATCGCCGCTGCCCCGCCTCCTTCCCTCCTTACAGCAGACGCAAGACTCGTTGCTGTTATAGGAGGAGAAAGTACTTCATGCATGAAGGAGAGCGGCGCATGGGGGAATCCGGAAGCGGCCTCCCGCCCGCTTATAAGGTAACAGAAGCGGCGGGGGCACCACCTACGTATACTGGGCACTATACTAGCCATGCTGGGGCACTATACTAGCTATAGCTGGGCACTATACTAGCCATGCTGGGCACTATACTAGCCATGCTGGGCACTATACTAGCCATGCTGGGCACTATACTAGCTATAGCTGGGCACTATACTAGCTATAGCTGGGCACTATACTAGCTATAGCTGGGCACTATACTAGCTATAGCTGGGCACTATACTAGCTATAGCTGGGCACTATACTAGCTATAGCTGGGCACTATACTAGCTATAGCTGGGCACTATACTAGCTATAGCTGGGCACTATACCAGCTATAGCTGGGCACTATACCAGCTATAGCTGGGCACTATACTAGCTATAGCTGGGCACTATACTAGCTATAGCTGGGCACTATACTAGCTATAGCTGGGCACTATACTAGCTATAGCTGGGCACTATACTAGCTATAGCTGGGCACTATACTAGCTATAGCTGGGCACTATACTAGCTATAGCTGGGCACTATACTAGCTATAGCTGGGCACTATACTAGCTATAGCTGGGCACTATACTAGCTATAGCTGGGCACTATACTAGCTATAGCTGGGCACTATACTAGCTATAGCTGGGCACTATACTAGCTATAGCTGGGCACTATACTAGCTATAGCTGGGCACTATACTAGCTATAGCTGGGCACTATACTAGCTATAGCTGGGCACTATACTAGCTATAGCTGGGCACTATGCTAGCTATAGCTGGGCACTATGCTAGCTATAGCTGGGCACTATGCTAGCTATAGCTGGGCACTATGCTAGCTATAGCTGGGCACTATGCTAGCTATAGCTGGGCACTGCACTGGCCATGCTGGGCACTATACTAGCCATGCTGGGCACTATACTAGCCATGCTGGGACACTATACTAGCCATGCTGGGCACTATACTAGCCATGCTGGGCACTATACTAGCCATCCTGGGGCACTATACTAGCTATAGTTGGGCACTATACTAGCTATAGCTGGGCACTATACTAACTATAGCTGGGCACTATACTAACTATAGCTGGGCACTATACTAGCTATAGCTGGGCACTATACTAGCTATAGCTGGGCACTATACTAGCTATAGCTGGGCACTATACCAGCTATAGCTGGGCACTATACTAGCTATAGCTGGGCACTATACCAGCTATAGCTGGGCACTATACTAGCTATAGCTGGGCACTATACTAGCTATAGCTGGGCACTATACTAGCTATAGCTGGGCACTATACTAGCTATAGCTGGGCACTATACTAGCTATAGCTGGGCACTATACTAGCTATAGCTGGGCACTATACTAGCTATAGCTGGGCACTATACTAGCTATAGCTGGGCACTATGCTAGCTATAGCTGGGCACTATGCTAGCTATAGCTGGGCACTATGCTAGCTATAGCTGGGCACTATGCTAGCTATAGCTGGGCACTATGCTAGCTATAGCTGGGCACTATGCTAGCTATAGCTGGGCACTATGCTAGCTATAGCTGGGCACTATGCTAGCTATAGCTGGGCACTATGCTAGCTATAGCTGGGCACTATGCTAGCTATAGCTGGGCACTATGCTAGCTATAGCTGGGCACTATGCTAGCTATAGCTGGGCACTATGCTAGCTATAGCTGGGCACTATGCTAGCTATAGCTGGGCACTATGCTAGCTATAGCTGGGCACTATGCTAGCTATAGCTGGGCACTATACTAGCTATAGCTGGGCACTATACTAGCTATAGCTGGGCACTATACTAGCTATAGCTGGGCACTGCACTGGCCATGCTGGGCACTATACTAGCCATGCTGGGCACTATACTAGCCATGCTGGGACACTATACTAGCCATGCTGGGCACTATACTAGCCATGCTGGGCACTATACTAGCCATCCTGGGGCACTATACTAGCTATAGCTGGGCACTATACTAGCTATAGCTGGGCACTATACTAACTATAGCTGGGCACTATACTAACTATAGCTGGGCACTATACTAGCTATAGCTGGGCACTATACTAGCTATAGCTGGGCACTATACTAGCTATAGCTGGGCACTATACTAGCTATAGCTGGGCACTATACTAGCTATAGCTGGGCACTATACTAGCTATAGCTGGGCACTATACTAGCTATAGCTGGGCACTATACTAGCTATAGCTGGGCACTATACTAGCTATAGCTGGGCACTATACTAGCTATAGCTGGGCACTATACTAGTCATGCTGGGCACTATACTAGCCATGCTGGGCACTATACTAGCCATGCTGGGCACTATACTAGCCATGCTGGGCACTATACTAGCCATGCTGGGCACTATACTAGCCATGCTGGGCACTATACTAGCCATGCTGGGCACTATACTAGCTATAGCTGGGCACTATACTATTAATGCTAGGCACTATACTAGCCATGCTGGGCACTATACTAGCCATGCTGGGCACTATACTAGCCATGCTGGGACACTATACTAGCCATGCTGGGCACTATACTAGCCATGCTGGGGCACTATACTAGCCATGCTGGGGCACTATACTAGCCATGCTGGGCACTATACTAGCCATCCTGGGGCACTATACTAGCCATCCTGGGGCACTATACTAGCCATCCTGGGGCACTATACTGGATATACTGGGGCACTATACTAGCTATAGCTGGGCACTATACTAGCTATACTGGGGCACTATACTAGCTATAGCTGGGCACTATACTAGCCATGCTGAGGCACTATATTAGCTATAGCTGGGCACTATACTAGCCATGCTGGGCACTATACTAGCCATGCTGGGCACTATACTAGCCATGCTGGGCACTATACTAGCCATGCTGGGCACTATACTAGCCATGCTGGGCACTATACTAGCCATGCTGGGGCACTATACTAGCCATGCTGGGCACTATACTAGCCATGCTGGGCACTATACTAGCCATCCTGGGGCACTATACTAGCCATCCTGGGGCACTATACTGGATATACTGGGGCACTATACTAGCTATAGCTGGGCACTATACTAGCCATGCTGAGGCACTATATTAGCTATAGCTGGGCACTATACTAGCCATGCTGGGCACTATACTAGCCATGCTGGGCACTATACTAGCCATGCTGGGCACTATACTAGCCATGCTGGGCACTATACTAGCCATGCTGGGCACTATACTAGCCATGCTGGGCACTATACTAGCCATGCTGGGCACTATACTAGCTATAGCTGGGCACTATACTAGCTATAGCTGGGCACTATACTAGCTATAGCTGGGCACTATACTAGCTATAGCTGGGCACTATACTAGCTATAGCTGGGCACTATACTAGCTATAGCTGGGCACTATACTAGCTATAGCTGGGCACTATACTAGCTATAGCTGGGCACTATACTAGCTATAGCTGGGCACTATACTAGCTATAGCTGGGCACTATACTAGCCATGCTGGGCACTATACTAGCCATGCTGGGCACTATACTAGCTATGCTGGGCACTATACTAGCTATGCTGGGCACTATACTAGCTATAGCTGGGCACTATACTAGCCATGCTGGGCACTATACTAGCCATGCTGGGCACTATACTAGCTATAGCTGGGCACTATACTAGCTATAGCTGGGCACTATACTAGCCATGCTGGGCACTATACTAGCCATGCTGGGCACTATACTAGCTATAGCTGGGCACTATACTAGCTATAGCTGGGCACTATACTAGCTATAGCTGGGCACTATACTAGCTATAGCTGGGCACTATACTAGCTATAGCTGGGCACTATACTAGCTATAGCTGGGCACTATACTAGCTATAGCTGGGCACTATACTAGCTATAGCTGGGCACTATACTAGCTATAGCTGGGCACTATACTAGCTATAGCTGGGCACTATACTAGCTATAGCTGGGCACTATACTAGCTATAGCTGGGCACTATACTAGCTATAGCTGGGCACTATACTAGCTATAGCTGGGCACTATACTAGCTATAGCTGGGCACTATACTAGCTATAGCTGGGCACTATACTAGCTATAGCTGGGCACTATACTAGCTATAGCTGGGCACTATACTAGCTATAGCTGGGCACTATACTAGTCATGCTGGGCACTATACTAGCTATAGCTGGGCACTATACTAGCTATAGCTGGGCACTATACTAGCCATGCTGGGCACTATACTAGCCATGCTGGGCACTATACTAGCCATGCTGGGCACTATACTAGCCATGCTGGGCACTATACTAGCTATAGCTGGGCACTATACTAGCTATAGCTGGGCACTATACTAGCTATAGCTGGGCACTATACTAGCTATAGCTGGGCACTATACTAGCTATAGCTGGGCACTATACTAGCTATAGCTGGGCACTATACTAGCTATAGCTGGGCACTATACTAGCTATAGCTGGGCACTATACTAGCTATAGCTGGGCACTATACTAGCTATAGCTGGGCACTATACTAGCCATGCTGGGCACTATACTGGCTATAGCTGGGCACTATACTAGCTATAGCTGGGCACTATACTAGCCATGCTGGGCACTATACTAGCTATGCTGGGCACTATACTAGCTATGCTGGGCACTATACTAGCTATAGCTGGGCACTATACTAGCCATGCTGGGCACTATACTAGCTATAGCTGGGCACTAGCTATAGCTGGGCACTATACTAGCTATAGCTGGGCACTATACTAGCTATAGCTGGGCACTATACTAGCTATAGCTGGGCACTATACTAGCTATAGCTGGGCACTATACTAGCTATAGCTGGGCACTATACTAGCCATGCGGGGCACTATACTAGCTATAGCTGGGCACTATACTAGCTATAGCTGGGCACTATACTAGCTATAGCTGGGCACTATACTAGCTATAGCTGGGCACTATACTAGCTATAGCTGGGCACTATACTAGCTATAGCTGGGCACTATACTAGCTATAGCTGGGCACTATACTAGCCATGCTGGGCACTATACTAGCCATGCTGGGCACTATACTAGCCATCCTGGGGCACTATACTAGCCATGCTGGGCACTATAGTAGCCATGCTGGGCACTATAGTAGCCATGCTGGGCACTATAGTAGCCATGCTGGGCACTATACTAGCCATGCTGGGCACTATACTAGCCATGCTGGGCACTATACTAGCTATAGCTGGGCACTATACTAGCTATAGCTAGGCACTATACTAGTCATGCTGGGCACTATACTAGCCATGCTGGGCACTATACTAGCCATGCTGGGGCACTATACTAGCTATAGCTGGGCACTATACTAGCTATAGCTGGGCACTATACTAGCTATAGCTGGGCACTATACTAGCTATAGCTGGGCACTATACTAGCTATAGCTGGGCACTATACTAGCCATGCTGGGCACTATACTAGCCATGCTGGGCACTATACTAGCCATGCTGGGCACTATACTAGCTATAGCTGGGCACTATACTAGCCATGCTGGGCACTATACTAGCCATGCTGGGCACTATACTAGCTATAGCTGGGCACTATACTAGCTATAGCTAGGCACTATACTAGTCATGCTGGGCACTATACTAGCCATGCTGGGCACTATACTAGCCATGCTGGGGCACTATACTAGCTATAGCTGGGCACTATACTAGCTATAGCTGGGCACTATACTAGCTATAGCTGGGCACTATACTAGCTATAGCTGGGCACTATACTAGCTATAGCTGGGCACTATACTAGCTATAGCTGGGCACTATACTAGCCATGCTGGGCACTATACTAGCTATAGCTGGGCACTATACTAGCTATAGCTGGGCACTATACCAGCTATAGCTGGGCACTATACTAGCCATGCTGGGCACTATACTAGCTATAGCTGGGCACTATACTAGCTATAGCTGGGCACTATACTAGCTATAGCTGGGCACTATACTAGCTATAGCTGGGCACTATACTAGCTATAGCTGGGCACTATACTAGCTATAGCTGGGCACTATACTAGCTATAGCTGGGCACTATACTAGCTATAGCTGGGCACTATACTAGCTATAGCTGGGCACTATACTAGCTATAGCTGGGCACTATACTAGCTATAGCTGGGCACTATACTAGCTATAGCTGGGCACTATACTAGCTATAGCTGGGCACTATACTAGCTATAGCTGGGCACTATACTAGCCATGCTGGGCACTATACTAGCTATAGCTGGGCACTATACTAGCTATAGCTGGGCACTATACTAGCTATAGCTGGGCACTATACTAGCCATGCTGGGCACTATACTAGCCATGCTGGGGCACTATACTAGCTATAGCTGGGCACTATACTAGCTATAGCTGGGCACTATACTAGCTATAGCTGGGCACTATACTAGCCATGCTGGGCACTATACTAGCCATGCTGGGCACTATACTAGCTATAGCTGGGCACTATACTAGCCATCCTGGGCACTATACTAGCCGTGCTGGGGCATTATATTAGCTATAGCTGGGCACTATACTAGCCATGCTGGGCACTATACTAGCCATGCTGGGCACTATACTAGCCATGCTGGGCACTATACTAGCCATGCTGGGCACACCATACTAGCCATACTGGGGTAACCACACTAGCCATGCTGGGCACTTTACTAGCTATAATGGGGTAACTATACTAGCCTAGCCATGCTGGGCACTTTACTAGCCATACTGGGGCACTATACTGGGCACTTTACTAGCTATACTGGAGCACTACCTACCCATACTGGACACTATATTAGCTATACTGGGGCACTACCTACCCATACTGGACACTATATTAGCTATACTGGGCGCTATACTAGGGCACTACCGACCCATACTGGGACTATACTAGCTATACTGGTCACAATACTAGCTACACTGGGGTAACTATACTAGCCATACTGGGGTAACTAAACTCCCTATACTGAGGCAACTATGCTAGCTATGCCGCCGCACCCCAGCCCCTCCCCCCGTAACACGCTGCGCACGACACTGTCCACTAGGTCGCGCGCACAATAACACCCCCCCCCCCCCCCCCTCCCGGGCCTCGGAGAAAGATTTGGTCAGTAAGTGGTCCCCGGGCCGGAAAAGGTTGGGGACCCCTGCTTTAAAGGACCACTATAGCAAAAAAAAAAAAGAAAAAAAAAAAAAAAAGTATGTAGTTAAAGGACAACTGTAACAAGAGGTATATGGAGGCTGCCATATTTCCTTTTAAGCAATATCAGTTGCCTGGCAATCCTGCTGCTCCTCTGCCTTTAATACTTTCAGCCATAGCCCCTGAACAAGCATGCAGCAGATCAGGTGTTTCTGACACTATTATCAGATCTGACAAGATTAGCTGCATGCTTGTTTCTGGTGTTGTTCAGACACTACTGCAGCCAAACAGATTAGCTGGACTGCCAGGGAACTGGTATTGTTTAGAGGAAATAATCATGGCAGCCTCCATATTCCTCATACTACAGCTGTCCTTTAAAAAATTGACAGAACCGACAGGTTATGGACTAGTCCATCTTCAGAATTCTCTGGGTTTTCTTTGTTTTCAAAAACATTCCCTGTATGGCAGTTGCTAAGTCTAACTGCCAAAATAGCAAAATACCAGCCCGCCTATCTACTCGCTTAGACTTAGCAACTGCCGTTCAGGAAATGTATTTGTAAACAAAGAAAACTGAGAATCCGCCATGAGGAGATGGACCAATACAAAACCTTAGCATTTAAACCACTTGCCGACCGCCCACAGCCGATGGGCGGCGGCAAAGTGGATGCCGAAAGGACCGCAATACGCCTATCGGCGTTGCGTCCTTTCGGCATGCCCAGGGAGTGATTGCGTCACTAGTGACACGCGCTTTCCCCCGGCAACTGGCTCCGCCCACCCGCGACGACAATCCGTCGGCCGTTCGGAAGCGCCGGCGGATTGTTAACCCCACGATCGTTGCATACAAAGTGTATAATACACTTTGTAATGTATACAAAGTGTATTATACAGGCTGCCTCCTGCTCTGGTGGTCCCAGTGTCCGAGGGACCACCAGGGCAGGCTGCAGCCACCCTAGTCTGCACCAAACACACTGATCCTGCCCCCTCTTCCCTCTGATCGCCCACAGCACCCCTCAGACCCCGCCCTGCCCACCCCCAGACCACTGTTTGCACCCAATCACTCCCCTAATCACCAATCAATCACTCCCTGTCACTATCTGTCAACGCTATTTTTTTATTTTAGGTCCTAACTGCCCCCTGGGGGCTCCTGATCACCTCCCCACCCCTCAGATTCTCCCCAGACCCCCCCCCCCCCCACCTCGTGAACTGTATGCACCTATCCCCCCTGTAATAACCCACTGATCACCTGTCAATCAACCATCAATCACCCCCTGTCACTGCCACCCATCAATCAGCCCCTAACCTTCCCCTTGCGGGCAATCTGATCACCCACCCACACCATCAGATCACCTCCCAAGTGCATTGTTTACATCTGTTCTCTCCTCTAAACACCCACTAATTACCCATCAATCACCCCCTGTCACCACCTGTCACTGCTATCCATCAGATCAGACCCCTATCTGCCCCTAGGGCACCCAATTACCCGCCCACACCCTCAGAACGCCCTCAGACCCCATCCCTGATCACTTCGCCAGTGCATTGTTTGCATCTATTCCCCCCTCTAATCACCCCTTGAGACACCCATCAATCACCTCCTGTCACCACCTGTCACCCACTAGCACCCCTACTCATCAGATCAGGCCCTAATTTGCCCCATGTGGGCTCATGATCACTCGGCCAAACCCTCAGATCCCCCTCAGACCCCCTTCCGATCACCTCCCCCAGTGCATTGATTGCATCTATTTTCCCCTCTAATCACCCCCTGAGACACCCATCAATCACCTCCTTTCACCCCCCCCCCCCCCTAGCACTCCTATCCATCAGATCAGGCCCAATACAACCTGTCATCTAAAAGGCCACCCTGCTTATGACCGTTTCCACAAAATTCGCCCCCTCATAGACCACCTGTCATCAAAATTTGCAGATGCTTATACCCCTGAACAGTCATTTTGAGGCACTTGGTTTCCAGATGACTACTCACGGTTTTGGGCCCCTAAAATGCCAGGGCAGTAGAGGAACCCCACAAGTGATCCCATTTTAGAAAAAAAGACACCCCAAGGTATTCAGTTAGGTGTATGACGAGTTCATAGAAGATTTTATTTTTTGTCACAAGTTGGCGGAAATTGATTTTTATTGTTTTTTTCACAAAGTGTCATTTTCTACTTACTTGTGACAAAACAATAAAATCTTCTATAAACTCAATATACACCTAACGGAATAACTTGGGGGTGTCTTCTTTCTAAAATGGGGTCACTTGTTGGGTTCCTATACTGCCCTGGCATTTTAGGGGCCCTAAACCGTGAGTAGTCGAGAAACCAAATGCCTCAAAATGACCCGTGAATAGGACGTTGGGCCCCTTAGCGCACCTAGGCTGCAAAAAAAGTGTCACACGTAGTATCGCCGTACTCGGGAGAAGTAGTACAATGTGTTTTGGGGTGTATTTTTACACATACCCATGCTGGGTGGGAGAAATATCTCTGTAAATGACAATTTTTTTGATTTTTTTACACACAATTGTCCATTTACAGAGGTATTTCTCCCACCCAGCATGAGTATGTGTAAAAATACACCCCAAAACACATTATACTACTTCTCCTGAGTACGGCGATACCACATGTGACACTTTTTTGCAGTCGCTAAGGGGCCCAACGTCCTATTCACAGGCCATTTTGAGGCATTTGCTTTCCAGACTACTCCTCACGGTTTAGGGCCCCTAAAATACCAGGGCAGTGTAGGAACCCCACAAGTGACCCCATTTTAGAAAGAAGACACCCCAAGGTATTCCGTTAGTAGTATGGTGAGCTCATAGAAGATTTTGTTTTATCACAAGTTAGTGGAAAATGACACTTTGTGGGAAAAAAAAATCAATTTCCGCTAACTTGTGACAAAAAATAAAATCTTCTATAAACTCACCATACACCTAAAGGAATACCTTGGGATGTCTTCTTTCTAAAATGGGGTCACTTGTGGGGTTCCTATACTGCCCTGGCATTTTAAGGGCCCTAAACCGTGAGGAGTAGTCTAGAAACCAAATGCCTCAAAATGACCTGTGAAATCCTAAAGGTACTCAAAGGATGTTGGGCCCCTTAGCGCAGTTAGGGTGCAAAAAAGTGCCACACATGTGGTATCGCCATACTCAGGAGAAGTAGTATAATGTGTTTTGTGGTGTATTTTTACACATACCCATGCTGGGTTGGAGAAATATCTCTGTAAATAGACAATAGTGTGTAAAAAAAAATAAAAATTGTCATTTACAGAGATATTTCTCCCACCCAGCATGGGTATGTGTAAAAATACACCACAAAACACATTATACTACTTCTCCTGAGTACGTCGGTACCACGTGTGGCACTTTTTTGCAGCCTAACTGCGCTAAGGGGTCCAAAGTCCAATGAGCACCTTTGGGCTTTACAGGGCTGCTTACAACTTAGCACCCCCCAAAATGCCAGGACAGTAAACACACCCCACAAATGACCCCATTTTGGAAAGTAGACACTTCAATGTATTCAGAGAGGGGCATGGTGAGTCCGTGGCAGATTTAAAAAAAATTTTTGTCACAAGTTAGAAATGGAAACTTTTTTTTTTTGGTCTCAGTGTCATTTTCTGCTAAATTGTGACAAAAAATAAAATCTTCTATGAACTCACCATGCCTCTCATTGAATACTTTGGGATGTCGGAGATGCTTCAAAATGGGAAAATTCACTTTTTGCACCATAGTTTGTAAACACTATAACTTTTACCCAAACCAATAAATATACACTGAATGTTTTTTTTTTTTTTATTTGGCCAAAAATGTATACAGAAATTTTTACATTATTTGACAAATTTTATCACAGAAAGTAAAAAAAAAATCATTTTTTTGACAAAATTCATGTCTTTTTTGATGAATATAATAAAAACTAAAAATCGCAGCAGCAATCAAATGGCACCAAAAGAAAGCTGTATTAGTGACAAGAAAAGGAGGAAAATTCATTTAGATAGTAGGTTGTATAACTGAGCAATAAACCGTTTAATCTGCATTGGTCTGAATGGAAAAAAAGGCTCTGGTCCTTAAGGGGTAGAAAGACTGTGGTCCTCAAGTGGTTAAACTCACTTTTTTTTTTTGCTGTAGTGGTCCTTTAAATGCAGGCATGTATCCTAAGCTGTGGCTTCCTTATTGGCAATCTCTGAAGCTGTGTGTATTATACTCTGAGCTGTCACTTCTCTGCTTGTCGCTGAAGTTCTGTGTTGACGCTCAGTTCCTGCCCAGACTTCCATTTCATGCTTCTGTAGTTTCACTTTTCTTTGATTCTGTAACATTTCATTCTGTGTTTTCTGCATCTTTTTCTTTCAAATGACTTTTTTTTCTGTGTGTTTTTCCCTTATATATTTTATTGCTACAATGATTTGAACTTGTTTCACATGGACAGAGGCAAGCATCATTTAAATGGAAAAGTATAGTTTGTTAAAGTTTTGTATTTTTAACTTTATTTTGCAAGTTTTATGAACTGATGTTTTGGGGATTTTCAATAAGTCACTTTGCTAACATGCTGTGTTTTCTAATAAGGAAGCCCAGCACTGCCTGCAGGCGAAGACCATTATTTTGGCTAGAAGATAAAGAAGCCTACTTGAATATGTTTAATGAAAAAATATATACTCTAACCCTTCCAACTCCAGGATAGTGTATTTATATGGACCCTGAGCAGAGGCACTGGGTATGCATTTAACCATACCCATGCTAAATGTGTCGTTACATTCATATCCTGTGTTAAACTCTCTGCCTCCCAATTTGCCCGTTCTAAATTACACTGCAGCGGCGACTCTGCCAAAAGTCGAGCTGTGACCTCAGAACATGAAGGATCCTCTCTGCGCATGCGCAGGCTTTCCCATACATGTATGACGCACGGCAAATGTGAGGGGAACAGAGGAGGAAGAAGCCAGGAAGACTGTGGGTCCTCTCTGCGCATGCGCAGGCTTCCTGTGTATGTATGACACAGAGGTGAGGGGAACAGAGGAGGAAGAAGCCAGGAAGCCTGTGGGTCCTCTATGCGCATGCGCAGGCTTCCCATACATGTATGACGCACAGCAGAGGTGAGGGGAACACAGGAGGAAGAAGCGAGGAAGCCTGTGAGGCCTCTCTGCGCATGCCCAGGTTTCCTGTGTATGTATGATGCACAGCAGAGGTGAGGGGAACAGAGGAGGAAGAAGCCAGGAAGCCTATGGGTTCTTTCTGCACATGCGCAGGTTTCCTGCGTATGTATGATGCACAGCAGAGGTGAGGGGAACACAGGAGGAAGAAGCCAGGAAGCCTGTGGGTCCTCTCTGCGCATGCGCAGGCTTCCCATACATGTATGACGCATGGCAGATGTGAGAGGAACAGAGGAGGAAGAAGCCAGGAAGCCTGTGGGTCCTCTCTGCACATGCGCAGGCTTCCCATACATGTATGACGCACGGCAGATGTGAGAGGAACAGAGGAGGAAGAAGCCAGGAAGCCTGTGGGTCTCTGCGCATGCCCAGGTTTCCTGTGTATGTATGACGCACAGCAGAGGTGAGGGGAACAGAGGAGGAAGAAGCCAGGAAGCCTGTGGGTCCTCTCTGCACATGCGCAGGCTTCCCATACATGTATGACGCACGGCAGATGTGAGAGGAACAGAGGAGGAAGAAGCCAGGAAGCCTGTGGGTCCTCTGCGCATGCCCAGGTTTCCTGTGTATGTATGACGCACAGCAGAGGTGAGGGGAACAGAGGAGGAAGAAGCCAGGAAGCCTGCGCAGAGAGGTCACATGCTCTGAGGTCACAGCGCGACTTGTGGCAGAGTAGCCGCTGCAATGTAATTTAGAACGGGCAAACTGGGAGCCAGAGATTTTAACACCGGTTATGGTGAGTGGATCAGCATTGCCAATTATACGTTGGTATGCTTAAATGCCTACCCAGTGCCCTCTGCTCATTGTCCCTTTATTTTTGTTTGTTACACTCCTGCCACCATGCCTCACTCATGCTAATATTTCCAGCAGTGTTTGCTGGCTTGTGGCTTTCCTGAGACTATAATACAGGCGGTGTTCCTAGTGGATCCGGGTGACTGAAGGAGGATGTTGCTGTATTTGCAGTTGCAGAAAACTAGTAAAACCAGTCGGTGAACTATTCATGCCATGTGCTCCGCTGCACAGCTGTACTCAGAAAGGGACCTTTAACTGAGGACTGAATGTCATCCCAATCAGTAGCGGATACCCCTTTTCCCATGCAAAATCTTTACCTTTCCTCTAATAGCTCATCAGGGGGGTCTGTATGGGTGTGTATTGACGTGAAACCCATCCCACAGTGTGATATCCTTGTTGCATTGTGGGAGATAACAGCTGTCTACTAAGTTTTTCTGTAGGTAGATACAGTGGGTTGCAAAAGTATTAGGCTCCCTTGAAGTTTTCCACATTTTGTCACATTACTGCCACAAGCATGCATTAATTTTTTTGGTATTCCACATGAAAGACCAATACAAAGTGGTGTACATGTGAGAAGTGGATCGAAAATCCTATATCATTCCAAACATTTTTTACAAATCAATAACTGCAAAGTGGGGTCTGCGTAAATTATTCGGCCCCCTAAGTCAATACTTTGTAGAACCACCTTTTGCTGCAATTACAGCTGCCAGTCTTTTAGGGTATGTCTCTACCAGCTTTGCACATCTAGAGACTGAAATCCTTGCCCATTCTTCTTTGCAAAACAGCTCCAGCTCAGTCAGATTAGATGGACAGCGTTTGTGAACAACAGTTTTCAGATCTTGCCACAGATTCTCGATTGGATTTAGATCTGGACTTTGACTGGGCCATTCTAACACATAGATATGTTATGTTTTAAACCAGTGGTGCTCAACCTTTTTTGGCCCGAGGGCCAAACTTCAAATCAAGAAAAATCTCGAGGGGGCGAAACACATGCATACAAAATTTCGATGTAAAACGTTTAACGTTTTTCTAGTAACAGTTAACATGGTGTTGGAAATGGAAAGAAAACAACAATATAAGAATTGTTGTACTCACCATTTGATGCACATTTTCTTAATGAGAAGTTTGTGGCTGTTTGGGTGTATGCACAGGGCAGATATATCATTCCAAACATTTTTACAAATACATAACTGCAAAGTGGGGTCTGCGTAATTATTCAGCCCCCTGAGTCAATATTTTGTAGAACCACCTTTTGCTGCAATTACAGCTGCCAGTCTTTTAGGGTATGTCTCTACCAGCTTTGCACATCTAGAGACTGAAATCCTTGCCCATTCTTCTTTGCAAAACAGCTCCAGCTCAGTCAGATTAGTTGGACAGCGTTTGTGAACAGCAGTTTTCAGATCTTGCCATAGATTCTCGATTGGATTTAGATCTGCACTTTGACTGGGCCATTCTAACACATAGATATATTATGTTTTAAATCTGACCTGGTGCACACCAGAGGAGTTTTTCTGAGCGTTTTGAGTTTTTAAATCTGCTGCTAATGTTATCCTATGTGTCTGTGTACACTGGAGCAATGAGGTTTTGTTTGGAATCATGTATGATTTTCGTTCCACTTCTCACAGGTACACCACTTTGTATTGGTCTTTCACGTGGAATTCCAATAAGATTGATTCATGTTTGTGGCAGTAATGTGACAAAATGTGGAAAACTTCAAGGGGCAGAATACTTTTGCATGCAAGCCACTGTATGTGACCCGGGTCTGGTGACATTGGTGACATGCTGGGAGCTGTACGAGGAGGCAGCACAGCAGCCGGTCACTGCAGCAGTGAAGAGGACCTGCACCCAAAGGTTTTGTAAGGTTCCACTGTGCACTGCTCTGCAACATTAGAAAGTAATGCCCCTCCCCTTCCCCCCCCCCCCCCCTCTTCATTTTTGCCAGTTGGTTGAGACTGCCGGATGGCTGAGGTTTGGATAGCTGGGGCTTTACAGTGTGATCTCTACCTTTTTTACCTACCCCATTGTTAGGAGCTCCAGGAAGTGGAAAAAGGTTTTCACCCTGCTTTGTGCAGACTCGTGTATCATTGAAACCAGGGGGTAATTTATCATAATTTTAATACCAAGTCAAATACTGCTACTGTGGTCTCCATCAAGTTGCTAAAAAAGTTGTTGCTGCAAATTTTAAAGGACCACTGCCACGGAAATCTTAAAACCTCAAAATATATATAAACGTATAGAGCAAAAAAGTGCATTTCTCCCAGAGTAAAATTAGCCATACATTACTTTTATCCTGTTACTGTCACTTACAGTAAGTAGTAGAAATCTTGCAGAACTGAGAAGTTTTGGACTAGTCCATCTCCTCATGGGGGATTCTCTGGGATTTCTTTATTTTCAAAAGCATTTAGTGAATGGTAGTTGCTCCATCCAACTGCCCAAAAAAGTGTGCTGCGAGCAGGGAGGCTGGCCAGCATCTTTGTATAAATCCTTTTCAGGGAGTGTATTTATAAAGAATAAAGGCCATGCTGAGAATCCCCTATGGAGAGAAGGACTTGCTCAAAACCTGTCGGTAATGTCAGATTTCCACTACTTACTGTAAGTGACAGCAACATAGGAGAAAAGTCATTTATGGCTCATTTTACTCTGGAAGAAACTTGCTTATTTATGTGTTTTTATATATTTAACAGTTTAAGATTTTCATGACCGTGATCCTTTAAAGTGAACCTCCGGACTAAAAATCGACTCAGCAGCACTGAAAAGGCCTGGTGTTTCTTTAACAGTTTCACAGCATCAGAACTTTGTTTCTCTTATACAAGCCTCATTTTTAGCTGTACAGAAAAAAACTGCCCGGGCTTTTTTTCCCTGATGCTGTGCAAAGCATGATGGGATTGCTGATGTTGTTGCTCTCATTCTGCTGTTTTGGTGCAATTTTTTTTTTTTTTACATTTTGAATTTGACATTTGAAGCCTAGCATGTGCAGCTGGGAGGGTTATCAGGACACAGGACAGTTGGAACTGTGTCTCCTGCTCCTTGTCACCTCCTTTCAACCAAAAAGATGGCTGCCCCCATGACAAAGATGGCAGCCCCCATGAATCACAAACATTTGCCTGTTCTTTTAAAACAGGGTGGGTAAAAAAATATATTACCTATCTATTCTAATTAACATAACTAATGTAACTTAATGACAGTATGTTTGTTTAGGCTGAAGTTCCCCTTTAAGTTGTAAGATCATATTGAATTGCACTCAGTCACAGGTTGTGTAGTGATCACATATGTTGTACCGTGTTGTGTGTTTTGTTTTTTGTTTTTTACTTTACTGGAGTAGCCTGAAGTCCCTTGTGACTGCTTGGCAGTTTAGTCCATCGGTTGACATTCTACTAGGAAAATATCCAAGGCTGTATCCGGTACAAGATTATTCCACGCTGTCACTGCCGGTAAAAAGGAAACAAATTTAAAAAAAGATACCTTCAGAATAATACTTTCCACAACCAATGGTTGCTTGAGGTTATTCTCATGTCATTTACAGTGACGACAGTTTTGCACAGGTGTTTCCTTGTGGTTCATTTTTTAGTGTTGTATGATGTGATCATATTCCTTTATATTTCCGTTTCCCTGTTTTGAATACATTTCATTTTTTAGTCTTTACTGTAGTTGAAGGCTCTCTATGCCTCTTAATAATTTAGTTATTAGCCAACACAACATTCAATTAGCAGGTGACAGGATAGTCCTACAATTACTTGTTGACTTTCAGACTTCAGACTTTGCACATAACCAACTATCCACATGCACCATGCCAACGATTCAGAGTATACCAACACAAGGTAAAGAATTGGCTCTTAGGGGCATGCAGAAGTATCAAAAAGTAATCTTTATTCAGAAATATCAAGAAGCTTTGAATCAGGATGATACCAATTATTGGCTAACTTGGAGGTAAATAAAAAGTAAGCCTTCTTCAGATTTTCTTCCTGTATATACAGGAACAGGATCTATCTATTGCTACCAATTGCATGTAACAGTGACATAGGAAAAAGGTAATTTGTAGTGCATTTTTTTGGGTCATCACTCTTCCAGCGGTGATCGCCGCCAGGAGACTGTTAGATGGCGAAACCACCATCTATTTACATTGTACATCGCTGCGATATACGACAGCGCTGTACTCGGGACAGCCATGTCACTCGGCTGTCCCCTGGGGAGGCACAAGAGCGATCAGCTCTCAAAGGCTGATGCCTATGACAGCCAGTTGCTGTCATTGGCTGGCCGAGGGAGGGAGGGAATAAATAAATGGGGGGGGGGGTGTAAGACTTCGGGCCTGAAGTGGTTAAGGAACTGCAGACTGGCATGTGTCCTTATAAATTTTTGGTAAGGCCTGGAGACTTTTGGGGTGTAGAAAAACATTAACCTGTAGTCATGCTCTGTTTCTGCTAAGCTGCCTGTAACGGTTCTCTTGTTAGTGTATGTTTTTCATAGTGACTGACTCGTGTTCTGTGTGTATGAGGTTCCCCTGGCTTTGCTGACTGAAGTATTAGATGGACTTGTCACCTCAGAGTACATCTGACAGCTGCTGTTTGTCTCTTCTCTGTAGTGCAGGAGTTATTATCGGAGGATCACGGCTGCAGTCTTCCCGCAACTCCACAGTCCATCTCTGATCTGAAGTCGCTGGCTACTGCGCTGCTAGAAACCATTCATGAGAAAAACATGGTCATTCAGCACCAGAGGCAAACTAACAAGTACGTGTGTTTTCCCCATGGTCCCCTGTTTATAATCGTTGCTGAGTTCAGCTGCTGCTTGCAGGAAAAACGGAGGAAATGGCTTTCATTCATCGCGCTCGGGGACAGAAAGCGCTAAGCGTTGTGTGTTCCATTTGGAGCTGTAGCTTCTGCAAAGTATTCAACACAGTGAGGTAGAAGGAATGGAAGATGGTTAATCTCTAAATTCTGTGTTTTTTCTTTGTTTTGTAAACTACTTTCGTTATAAATGGACTTTGTAAATTACAACTGTTCTAATACTTCGATCAGGCTCCAAAGGGGGTTGGGCATGAATAGTACAGTGTGCTGAACCTCTAAAAGCCCACACCCACTAAGTGATTTTTCATGATTTTCTTCGATATTGTGCAGCATCATTTAACAAAAATGAGTTAAATGATGTTGAAAGACACAAGCCACCCACAGCAATCGTTCGTTTTTGAATGACCAGCATGTCGGATTAAATCGTGGAGGACCGTTATGATCCTTTTTGACTTTTGCGGGTTTTGCTGTGATTGTGTAAACTATCGTTTACACGATCATTCGTTTACAATGGCGCAAACAACGCTTACAGATTTTATCGGGGAAAGATTGTTCGTCGGCGGTGATCCCCGATCCATCTGGTCGTCATTTGAAGCCAACCCAGCATATACAGCGCTTGTGCGGCAACCAGGTTAAAGGGTGCCGCCCCTCTTAGGATACTGGAGCCGTTTACAGGCAAACAGACGGGGACGCAGCCACAAGGGAGGTGCGGAAAGAGACTGCACACCTTCCCATGCACTAGCATAACGTCCCTGCGCAGTGCTATTCTCCGGGGGAGACAGAATGAGAGAGAACAGATCTCGGCTGTACAGAGTGCTCTCAACATCCTATCTTCATGTGTGAGTAGTTGTACATGCATTTGTCACTCTCTTAGCCTTTACACTGGCATTGTATTACATTTATGCAATTACCTTTGAGGAAATGATATGATTTTTATAGAAACCCTATTATCCCAAATGACAAGCCTACTTGTTTGGTTTCAGAATTTTAGGTAATCGAGTAGCGGAGTTGGAGAAAAAACTCCGGACATTAGAAGTTTCAGGATTATGGAGTCTTCCAGGTAAGCTTTGGTTTTCCATTTAGATTTCCATATATTAGAACTAATGTACAGTATATGAATCACTCAGCCACAACATTAACGCTTGACAGGCCATGTACATGAAATGGATTATTTTGTTACAGTAAGGTGGGGTATCTTAGACAGTGCATTAAAGAGTAACTGTTTAGCCCAAAAAATCAAATTTAAATTTCTATTGCAATGTGTTAAATAGTTTGTAAGGGAGCCAAAAAGGCAATGCTGAAGTTAGAAAGCAATCTAATTTTTGTACTGTGTGGCTATCATTCAGCCTTTTCTCCAAGCTCCTAAGGAGGACGCAAAGCCGCATAACAGATACTGCAGAGCATGCCCATGTCTGCCCGACCCCCCTCTCCCCCCCCAGGACCAGGTGCCGATGTCTGTCCGCTCCCCCCCCCCCCCCCAAGAGCCGATGTCTGTCCGACCCCCCAGGACCAGGTGCCGATATCTTCTCACCCCAAACAGCTGACACGGAGAGGGAGCGGAGTACATCTACACACTTCCAGCGCCGCCACCGCAGAGCAGCCGCCGCCGTGCATCTCTCTCCTGCTCGTGATTCTCTCACATTTGACTCGGCGGCGGCTGCTCTGCGGTGGCGGCGCTGGAAGTGTGTAGATGTACTCCGCTCCCGCTCTCTCTCCGTGTCAGCTATTTGGGGTGAGAAGATATCGGCACCTGGTCCTGGGGGGTCGGACAGACATCGGCTCTTGGGGGGGGGGGGGGGGGGCGGACAGACATCGGCACCTAGTCCTGGGGGGGGGCGGCGGACAGACATCGGCACCTGGTCCTGGGGGGGAGAGGGGGGTCGGGCAGACATGGGCATGCTCTGCATGCTCTGCAGTATCTGTTATGCGGCTTTGCGTCCTCCTTAGGAGCTTGGAGAAAAGGCTGAATGATAGCCACACAGTAAAAAAAATTAGATTGCTTTTTAACTTCAGCATTGCCTTTTTGGCTCCCTTACAAACTATTTAACACATTGCAATAGAGATTTAAATTTGATTTTTTGGGCTAACGGTTATTCTTTAACATTTTAGTTCTTTAAAGGGAACCGAAAGGACATTTAGGTGGCTAGTTAAACTAACTTGTGGTTTCTTCCACTCCCCGTAGTTCTTCTGCTCCCACATTGTCTTTCTGCTCTTCTCCCTTCAGCCACTGTGCAATCCAAAAGTTGGCCAGTCACAGGCTACTGTGCATGCATGTCCCGTGCCTCCTTGATCGCGCTTCGTGAGCGAAGTTAGGCATTGCAAGGGCCACGCAGGTGCAGTGGCTCACCACCTCCCAGTTGGTGTAAAATGATACTAAGCCGTGGCGGGAGAACGGAGGATGGACGGCTGCAGGGGGCAGGGAAAAGCCTCTTGTAAGAGCTTGTTCACACTGCAGGCTTTTTTGTTATTTTTTAAGCGCAGGCAATTTTTCTAAATCGCCCTGAAAGTGCTTACACAATGATTATCTATGAGATAGTTCATATCTAAGCGGTTTGTATCCATTTAGATAAGCGGTGCTTGAGCCATTTTTGAGGCGATTCCGTCTCAATAGAAGGTACAGGAAAAACGCAAAACGCTCACAAAACCGCTTTGTGCAGTGATTGCATTCACGTTTTTAAGAATAAATACATTGTATTCTTTTCCGGATCAAAAAGTTCACTTCCTGACTTGCGACAGGGAGGGAATTACCGAAATGCTCGGGAAAAACGCGTCGGAAACCGCTAATAACAAAAAGGAATCGCCCACCCAAGTGCCGGGAATCGGAAACAAAAAACGCCTCAAAATAAGCCCACCACGGACGGACACACGAGCCAAACGCTATGTGAACAAGGCCTTAGTGAATTTCTTTTTCATCAGTTGGTTTAGGTTTCCTTTAAGGGAGGAGAGCGGAACCACTGGGATGGACCGGGGGGGACTCCAGGGGCTGAAAGAAGCCTCAGGTGAGTTAAACTGGCCTCTTAAATGTCACTTTAGGTTCTCTTTAAGGTAATGTTTTGCAAGCAGGAAAAATGGGCAAGTGTGAGGATCTGAGTGAACTGACTTTTTTTTTCAAGGACCAAACTAAAAAAGTCAGTGTCTCCATGCCGGCAGATTTTGTGCATTGTTTCCGGTGTGCTGTGGTTAGTACCTACCAATAGTGATCAGATAGAGAACTGCGAGTAAACCAGCAATAGTGTTATATGGGTGCCCAATGATGTGCTTGTGGAGTAAAAGAGAGCCAGTCTCATCCCGTCCCGCACAAGAGCTACTGTAGTACAAATTACTTTGCAGCTTGCATAGCCATAGGCCAGTCACATGCTGACTCCTGCCTACCACTAATAACGCCTAAATTGGCATATAAGACAAAACTGGACCCTGAAAGAAAGGAAGAAGTTGGAATGATAGGATGACTCTCATTTTTTTTTTTTTTTAGGCCTACAAATTCCGCAGCTCTCAATCCAACTGAGCATCTCCTAGGTACAAGTTCAATGAAATGCTACTTTTTCCGACTTGCATGCATACTTATTGTAAACTGTATGCAGCTTGGAACTTTACAACCAAATGCATTTCCTGTCAATTTTGATTGGACCAATTCCAAGCTGGAGACAGTTTGCATCAAATGTGCATGCAAGCCAGAATATTTGCATCTTCACCTGCAAGTCAGGCTGGGTTCACATATGACATAGCGTGAAAAAGTAGAGTTTTAGGGTAGTGAGTTTGCGATTTTCGATTGCGTTTTTACCTTGTTTTTGGTGCTTTTGTGTTTTTTTACACAAATGCGTTTTTCAAGCATTTTGCATGCGTTTTAATGCGTTTGCAGTGGGCTAATGTAAAACGCATATGCGTTTTGTATGCATTTTTTTTATTTATGCAAATCATTAGGAAGACAACAGGAGGTGGAAACACATCAGATATCTTTAATTTGTAATTAAAAACGCAAAGCATATGCGTTACCATAGACTTTCATTATGTGCGTTTTGGCAGTCAGCCTGCATATTATGCGCAAAAAAAGTGGGATCAGCGCATAACCAGGCCGCCTCTGAATGGCCTCAGCTCAGAGATGCGCTGAGCCCCCCCAGAGACTACAAACGCACCTTGAACCCAAACAGAGGCTCTGCATATACACCAAAGAAAAACTATTAAGTGGGAGCAGCTGACCAGAAATAAATCAATCAAACATAGCAAAGAAATTAACAGCGCTACTTAAAAACAGATGAGTGCTTACCTGCAAAAAAGTGCACACCCCACTCATGGGATTCAAATACACACATCCTCCAAGTGGTAGACAGGTCATGTGTATGCTCATTGTGTATTTGAATCCCATGAGTGGGGTGTGCACTTTTTTGCAGGTAAGCACTCATCTATTTTTAAGTAGCGCTGTTCATTTCTTTGCTAAGCCTGCATATTATGCAACACTAGCAGCGTTTGAGAAACGCATACTGTACAAACGCAATCAAATGCAGCTTTTTCTGCGTCCCATAGACTAACATTGCCGCATAAAACGCAGCGTTTCCCGCTACTCTAGCGGTTCTGCTATGTGTGCACCCAGCCTAAGGCATTTTTCCTAAATGAAGGTGCAGATCAGGTACAATGCCTAGAGCAGGCATGGGCAAACTTGGCCCTCCAGCTGTTAAGGAACTACAAGTCCCACAATGCATTGCAGGAGTCTGACGGCCACAGTCATGCCTCATAAAGGCAAATTCATTGTGGGACTTGTAGTTCATTAACAGCTGGAGGGCCAGGTTTGCCCATGCCTGGCCTAGAGGGTGAGGGAGGTAGGACAGGAAATGGCAGGAGAGGTTACACATAAGAGAAGGGAGCAGATATTGTGAGTGTCCAGTGCCCAGGTTGTTGCATACATATTGGCTGAACACATGTAATACAGGCTAATAAATAGTGAATTTAGTTATGTGTTTGTTCATGTAAGCGGATTTGTATTTTTGCTGGGTTTTCTTTCCCTCTGCATTCTGTATTTGTTTTGTTTGTATGTCATACTGTGCCTGTTCAGTGAATGGAAAGTCATTTGGCAGGATAGGGGCAAATATCCTTCTGAAAATACTGATTTGCACAGCTTCAGCTGAAAAGTTAATTGTAATGAATTACTGTTTTCTTTCTCCTCTTCGCTCCACAAAGGCCTCAGCTACAATGTCTCTGTAGGAATCGGGCGTAGGTTCAACATTTTTATTTTATTTATTTTTTGTATTGAAGGAGAACTCCATTCATTGTCAAAGTAGCCTGTAAATTGCAAATGCACCTTCTATGAGCTTCAGAAGTATCTGTACTGAAGCAAAGCAAGGATTATGAAAGTGGCCGTTCCTGATCTCAATCTGAGAAATATGCTAAGTGCCCGGCCGTCATGCTGGTTTGGATTCAGCAGCGAGTCACACACCTGCCATGAGCATGCCGCCAGGCTAGGCAGAGCTTGCCATAGGACAGCCATATTTTTCTGCATACTTCTTTGTGTCACTGACTCACTGAGTATTAAAGGTAAAGGATCATTTTGTAGAATGAGGCCCACATTGCCTGATGTCGGTCTTCCGATGTCTGTTCAGGTTAACCTCTCTAGTGCTATGATTACTTCCTGATTTTAGGGTCTAAAAGTGATGCAATTTTTTTCACACGCATTAGACCCTGAAAGCAGGAAAAAAAATCATACCACTAAATAGATCTATGGAAGCCCTGCATATAACTTACCTCCCCTGGATCCAGCACACAGGCTCTGCATATACCTTCCGGCAGCTACCCCTGGTCAGGCTCAGGGCTTCCGGTCTGAGCTGCGGATTTCCAGCCCGAACCTGACTTGTGGCTACCGCTAATGAGATTAAAGAAGATCTGAGCCAAGAAATAACGGGCTATATTGCACCAGCAGCATTATAAATACAAAGAACATCCGTACTGCATTGCTTCACCTCACCCACTGTTAAAATATCTGGGTTTTTATATCATGTTTGGCCTACCACCGTCTTAAAATCGCAAAATGCAAACTCGGCCTAAGGCAGGGAGCACGCTTTGTTTTTGTGTGTGTTTTCTGCATAGAAAAGCACATTTAAACTGAGAACTCATGTTACTCAGTAGGCTAGTTCCCACTTGAATGCATTTTTCGCATGCAAAAAAACAAACAAACACAGAGGCATGTTCCCTGCCTCATGACATGCCTCTGTGTCCCCCCCCCCCCCACGCCTCTCTCTGCCCCCCTACCACTGAGCTATAACCCCCTGAAATTAGCATCAATAATTGTCGCTACTCTGGAGGGGTAATGGTAGGAGAGGGATTCCCTGCTCAAAACGCCCACAGGGGGCGTACTTTCAGGCTTTCCCCAGCTGCCATCGGGCAGCTCTCTCTCGCCCCGCTGCTCCCCCACCTCCCTGCATGCTAGGAGAGAATCTTTCTCTTTCCAAACGGAGTGGCGGAGAGCGACGGGGATGGCGGCTGCTTGATCCACCCAGCCCCCCGGATCAGGTAGCCCAGTTTTTTGGGTTTTTTAAATTTTATAACCCCACCTCGGGCTCTCTTTAAAGATCAGAATTGGTGAGTGAATTTGGGCCAGACAAACTGTAGTGGTGTAGCGATTTATTGTATCAGGGTAGATTGGACTAACTGGTCAAACTTGAATCCCAAAGAAACCTAAAAGTTAACAAGGCTCACTCTAATAGCAATTGGCATGATAAGTGAATCTAAACCGTGTACTGAAGCAAAGTGCTAAACACAATATCTGTTTTATGTAGAAGTGTGGTTTGAACTGCAGTATAACTTCCTCTCCTCTCTAGTCAATCAGGTGTAATTATTCTGAGAAAGGGCAACATTTATACACGCTACACATACAGGAGTTGGACAAAATAATGGAAACACCTTGAAAATCAACAAAATGTATTTCAATATGGTGTAAGTTCACCTTTTGCGGCAATTGCATCCTTAATTCTCCAAGGTATTCATTCATACAGATTGTGAATGGTTTCCAAAGGAATTTTACCCCATTCTTCAGTTAAAACACCCTCCAGTTTTTTTTAGAGAGACGATGGCAGTGGAAATCGACTTCTTACTTGAATCTCTAAAAACGACCATAAATGCTCAATAATGTTGATGTCTGGGGATTGTGGTGGCCAGATGAGATGCTCAACTTTATTAGAATGTTCCTCGTGCCATTTTTTTAACAATTCTAGCTGTATGGATTGGGGCATTATCCTCTTGAAATATGGTATTCCTTTCCGGAAACAGTTCTTTAACCATAGGATGAACTTGGTCACCCAAAATTCCTAAATAGTCTCGGCTGTTAATTCTTCCATGAAGGGAAATCATTGGCCTGGCAGATTTCCAAGAAATAGCACCCCAGATCATCACAGAACCCCCACCATGTTTTACAGTTGGGAGAAGGCAATCTGGATTAAATGCTTCTTTTGGCTGTCTCCAAACGTACACTCAGCCAGAGGTCGGAAATAAGGTAAACGATGATTCGTCAGAGAAAATCACATTTTTCCACTGCTCAAGGGACCAATTCTGGTGGTTTCTACACCACTCTAAACGTTTTGAAACATTTGTCTTTGAGAGCAGAGGTTTTCTAATTGCAGTTCTTCCGTGGAATCCAGATTTGTGCAGCTCCCAACGAACAGTTTTTGTGGAAATTGGGTTCTGTAGTTTTTCATTCAGCTCTGCAGTGATTTTAGGAGCTGTGGTCTTGCGAGCTTTTCTAACAATTCGATTTAGAGTCTGACGGTCTTTTTCAGACAACTTCGACTTTCGGCCACAACTGTGCATTGCTGAGGACGTTTTTCTTTCGCGTTTCAAAGGCAGTCATTACTTTTGAGACAATACCTCTTGAAATGCCAAGCATTCGGGCAGTTTCTGTTACACTAGCACCTGCCATATGAGCACCAACAAATTGGCCTCTGTTGAAAGTCTGAGAGATCTGCCATTTTTATAAATTATAACCAACTTTTGTTTAAAGGGACTTAGTAAAGGGAACTTACTTTCTCCAGCCCACTGTAGGTCGGGAGATTCCCGGCGTCCTCTTGGCTTCTCTCCAGGCCCTCCGCAGAAATCACGACTGGCGACACCGGGGCCGAGTGTCGGGCTGACACTTCCTGAACAATGACTCTCGTCGTCATCACGGCGGCCGGCGTGACAGTACTGCGCATGCGCGGTTTACAGTAGGAAAACCATGCATGCGCAGTGCTGTCACACTGGCAGCCGTGATGACGCGTAGCTCGGCGGCGTGATCGTTCAGGAAGTGTCAGTTCGGCCCCGGTGTCGCCGGTCAAGATTTCTGCGGAAGGACCAGGAGAGGTGCCAGGAGGACGCCGGGGGACCTCCCGACCTATGGTGGGCTGGAGAAAGCCCCAGGTAAGTCCCTTTAAATATCTGTAAAAAAACAAAAACAAAAAAAAAACTATTTTAATTAAACATAGCAAATAACAAAAATATTAAACAATAATTTTTTTTTTTACATATGTCAAGTTTTGATTGCTTAAAACATGTTCAAAGATTATGATGCCAAAATGTTAGGTGTTTCCATTATTTTGGCCAACCCCTGTATTTGTTTAGCTTGAAAATGGACCATTCAAATAAAGCAGAAACTGCATTTGATTGGTCCATTTTGAGCTGTATAAATTTGCATAAAATGTATATCAGCTATTGGCACCTCAATGACCATCCCTAAGGGTCCATCCACATTTGTGTGTTGGCAAGCAATGTAGGTGGCTGCACATTTTAGGGCCCGTTTCCACTATAGCGTTCAGAGTTAGCGTAGTTCTTCATTAAAGGGAACCCAAGGTGAGAGGAATAGGGAGGCTGCCATATTTATTTCCTTTTAAACAATAGCAGTTGCCTGGCTGTCCTGCTGATTCTGCATCTTAAATACTTCTAGCCATAGACCCTGAACAAGCATGCAGTAAATCAGGTACTCTGACTCCGCTTATTCAGATTTTACTGGATTAGCCATATGCTTGTTCCAGGGTTTTGACTGGGACACTACATATGCCGTAAGATCAACAGGACCTCCAGGCAACTAGCATTGTATACAAGGAAATCTATATGGCAGCCTCCCTATCACGCTCAACTCTATTCTTTCTAAGCAAGGCTACCACCTGAGGGAAGATGTTCCTGTGCATGGAAGTTTTCGTTAGAACTGACTGGTATTTCACTCATGAAGGTTGATGCCTCTGTGGATCACATTAGCGTTGCTTTGTTCAGTAAAGCAGAAGTGTGGGCAGCCCTTTATTCTTTTTTTTTTTTTCTCAATCACCATTAATTATTCACAAACCTGTGCAAGCAGTACTTTAAACCTACAGTATATGCTTGTTCCAAATCAGAGACTGATGAGTAAAATCAGCTGGGAAGTAGCAGTCATGACATCTCTGTTCTTTCTTTCTCAAAGCAATACTGAACTAGGCCAACAATGTAACTTTTACTTACCTGGGGATTCTTCCAGCACTAAGAACCTAACACCCCCCCCCCCCCCCCCCCCTTCCTGCATCCTTCTGGGTTTCTTCTGGTTTTCCGCTGCTGTCTGTAAAATATCCGCGACTAGAGATCCAGTCGTGCCGACTGCACCTGCGCGGTTTTCAGAAGAATGAACCGTGCATGTGTAGAACACTACTGTCGACATAGAGCATGTGCAGAAGGGACAGCACATGAGCAGTTGGCATGAGTGGAGCTCCAGTCACAGATATTTCAGAGCTGGCAGCAGGAGACCCAGGGACCCAGAGGATGCTGAGAGACCTGATGCACTATGGCGGGGTGGTTAGCAGGGGGGAAAGCCCCAGGTAAGTACAGCATTTACAGCAAATGCATGCATTTCACTTGCTGAAGACAAAACTGCAGGGAAAATTCCCCAAGAACAAGCCGGATCTGAAGACAGTTGCAGTAGAGGCCTGGCAGAGCATCACCAGGGATGAAACCCATTGCATGGTGATGTCTATGCGTTCTAAACTTCAGGCTGTAATTGGCTGCAAAGGATTTGCAACCAAGTATTAAAAGTGAAAGTTTGACAGGGGCGTTCCTAGGGTCCTTGGAGATTGGTGGCACCTGGGGGCACTAGGCGCACCGCGGCAAAAAAAATGGGCGTGGTCATGCAGTGAGTGGGCATGGCCATGGGTGGGGCCAATCGTACATTAGATTATGACAGCGGTGGCAAACTTTTTGGAGCCCCAAACTGCAACCCACAAGTCACTTATCTATCGCAAAATGGCAACTGCAATTTAAACCAAATACTATACAAACGTTTTAACACATACATGAACATTATGGAAAATCCAAGTTGAAAAACTGTGAAGATAAACAATTTCATCCATCCTACTGCTGAAAAAATATATTCATTTTTTTAGAACCTCCCAGTTTTATTTTCTGTTTTAAAAAGCTTTAAAAAAAGTAGGTTTAATGCTATTGTCTCATATGATGATGATTCAGCTTTTCCCATAGTCTCGCAGTTAGCAATCATGTGACCCCCAACAAGACAAATTCAGCAATCATGAGGCCCCTATCAAGACAAATTCAGCAATCATGAGGCCCCAACATGACAAAGTCAGCAAGCGTGAGGCCGCCAACAAGACAAATTCAGCAATCATGAGGCCCCCAACAAGACAAATTCAGCAATCATGAGGCCCCAACATGACAAAGTCATCAAGCGTGAGGCCCCCAACAAGACAAATTCAGCAGTCATGAGACACATAAATAGACAGCATTTCACATAAATAGGCAGAATGTCCCCTTAATATAGTAGACACCTCTCACCTGGCTTCTGAATTCTCCTCTACTGGCTGCTGTGCCTGGCAATACTGTTTTTGGCTGGATTGGGGATGTGTGAGCTTAAAGGCCTGGCAGTGATGCTGTGGCCTGGCTGGCGGTGATGCTGTGGCCGATGTTGTGGCTGGGTTGGCTGGCAGTGATGCTGGGCTGTTCTTGGCTGGTTGAAGTAAATGCTGGCCTGACTGGTGGTGATGCTGTGGCCTTTTTGACAGTGATTCTGGGCTGGTTGGCTGGTGGTGATGCTGGGCTGGCTGGCCTGGATAGTTTAGGTAGCGACAGGTGCCCCCTAGTTAAGGTAGGGACAGGAGTACCCCAGTTTAGGTAGTGACAGGATCCCCCCAGTTCAGGTAGGGACAGGAGCCCCCCAGCTCATTTAGTGACAGGAGCCCCCCAGTGTATGTAGTGACAGGCACCCCCCAGTTAGATAGTGAGTGACAGCAGGGACCCCCAGTTAGGTAGTGAGTGACAGCAGGGACCCCCAGTTAGGTAGTGAGTGACAGCAGGGACCCCCAGTTAGGTAGTGAGTGACAGCAGGGACCCCCAGTTAGGTAGTGAGTGACAGCAGGGACCCCCAGTTAGGTAGTGAGTGACAGCAGGGACCCCCAGTTAGGTAGTGAGTGACAGCAGGGACCCCCAGTTAGGTAGTGAGTGACAGTAGGGACCCCCGTTAGGTAGTGAGTGACAGCAGGGACCCCCATTAGGTAGTGAGTGACAGCAGGGACCCCCATTAGGTAGTGAGTGACAGCAGGGACCCCCATTAGGTAGTGAGTGACAGCAGGGACCCCCATTAGTTCCATTAGTGAGTGACAGCAGGGACCCCCATTAGTTAGTGAGTGACAGCAGGGACCCCCATTAGTTAGTGAGTGACAGCAGGGACCCCCATTAGTTAGTGAGTGACAGCAGGGACCCCCGTTAGTTACTGAGTGACAGCAGGGACCCCCGTTACTGAGTGACAGCAGGGACCCCCGTTAGTTACTGAGTGACAGCAGGGACTCACATTAGTTACTGAGTGACAGCAGGGACCCCCATTAGTTACTGAGTGACAGCAGGGACCCCCATTAGTTACTGAGTGACAGCAGGGACCCCCATTAGGTAGTAAGTGACAGCAGGGACCCCCATTAGGTAGTAAGTGACAGCAGGGACCCCCGTTAGGTAGTGAGTGACAGCAGGGACCCCCGTTAGGTAGTGAGTGACAGCAGGGACCCCGTTAGGTAGTGAGTGAGTGACAGCAGGGACCCCCGTTTAGTGCCAGGCGCTCTCCCCACCCCACCTACCTTGCCGGGTGTTCAGACGTGATATAAAGTGTTGGAGCACTGGCCGCGTCAGACCTCAGGATCAGCGGGCGACCCGACCAGATAGAGCGGGCACAAATATGCGGAAGTGATGTCACTTCCGCATATCAGCAGTGTCCGCTAGGTCCTAGCGCCCGCTCTATCTGTTCGCCCGGGGCTGATCGAGGTCTGACGCTGCTGTGTGGCAGTGGGGACAGCCGGGGGGCAGCGGCGGCCGGGAGATCCGTGGCACCCCAGGACAGATTGGGGGCACGGGCCCCCCCTAAAATAGGGCTAGCGACGCCCCTGAAGTTTGATTTATGATTATTTTTCTGTCCCATTGCTTTTACGCCCTTAACAAGTGGGAGGCACATATGCAAACTACTGTAATTCCTACACCGTTCACCTGATTTAGATGTAAATACATCAAATTAAAGGGAACCTAAACTGAAAAGGATATGAATTTTTCCTTTTAAAATAATTCCAGTTGCCTGACTTTCCTGCTGATCTTGTATCTCTAATGCTTTCAGCCACAGCCCCTCAACAAGCATGCAGATCAGGTGCTCTGACTGAAGTCAGACTGGATTAGCTGCATGCTTGTTTCAGGTGTGTGAGTCAGCCACTACTACAGCTAAAGAGATCCGCAGGACAGCCAGGCAACTGGTATTGTTTAAAAGGAAACATCCACATCCCTCTGTTTAGGTTCCCTTTAAGGCAGGGAACACACTAAGCAGAAACGTTAGTTTATGCGTATAATGTTAATCAATGGGCCGCATATAAAAAAAACCACATATGTGTTTTGTAATATGCAACAAAACCAGCGTTTTTAAAAACGCATATTTAAAAAAAAAAAAAGCATCAAAATCGCACATAATAAAACTCAGTGGAGACACAGAGGTATTGCGGTTTTAATGTGCTTTTTATTAAAACATTTCCGCTTCCTGTTGACATTCTAGTGATTTGCATAAAACGCAAATAAAAAATGCTTGCAAAATGCATATGCGTTTTGTATATGCGAACCACATAAAATGCACGCAAAACGCAAAAAAAAATGCATGTGCAATAAAACCGCTAACCGCAAATGCACTAAAAACGCAAAAAACAGAAAACGTTGACCTTTCATGCACTGACACAAGTGCACCCAGCCTTAAAGAGACTCTGTAACATCAAAAACGTCCCCTGGGGGGTACTCACCTCGGGTGGGGGAAGCCTCAGGATCCTAATACGGCTTCCCACGCCGTCCTCTGTCCCACGGAGGTCTCGCTGCAGCCCTCCGAACAGCCGGCGACAGGCCCGACTGTTCAATTCAATATTTACCTTCCCTGGCTCCAGCGGGGGCGCTGTGGCTGCTTTCGCTCCGAAGGAGGCGGAAATACCCGATCTCAGTCGGGTCTGCTCTACTACGCAGGCGCCGGAGACTTGCGCCTGCGCAGTAGAGCGGACCCGACGGCGATCGGGTATTTCCGCCTCCTTCGGAGCCGACAGCCGCCAGAGCGCCTGCGCAGGAGCCAGGAAGGTAAATATTACGTCACCGCTGTACGGAGGGCTACAGCGAGACCCCCGAGGGACGGCAGACGGCGTGGGAAGCCTCATTAGGATCCTGAGGCTTCCCCCATCCGAGGTGAGTACCCCCCAAGGGACGTTTTGTCGTTACAGATTCTCTTTAAGCTGACAGTCTGCAGTTAAAGCACATCATGTTCATTTCATTTCAAATCCATTGTGGTTGTGTATACAGCCAAACTGTTACAATTGAGTCAATGTCCCAATACCTGACTGTAAAAGTCACATTGGTAGGCCTTGTTTAGGTTTGCTTTTACGAGACAGATCTTGTCTATTCCAAAGCTGCAGCACAATGAAATTATCTGAGTGCAGGAAACCCAGTAGCATTGTTGCCCAGTAAGTGCAGTCTTTGAAGACACCAAAAGGTATTGCTATTAGAAGCAGCAGCTATATTGTGCCATGCTGGAAAGGAATCGCTTCATATATGTTATGTTTATCTTCATGTTACATACACTTCAATGAAAATTATCCATTTCTCCATGGAAACCTCCCTCTGATGCACCAGCGGACAACTGCAAATTTACTTGATGCTGAATTTTGACTTTTGACTGGAGTTCTCTTTCCCCCTGGCATTAATCACTATCACAGTGCTTGCTGCAGGTTTCACTATAAATACACAATTTAACAAATGCAGTCTTTATTTTTGCATGGAAACAGCTTGCATATGTATGTATTCTGTTTCTAATATTTACTTTATGTTGATTTAATCCTAAGGTAATATGAATGCTTGTACAGCCACCTACTCCTTCCCCATTCCCCTGTCCCGACTCTCAATATCCTGCCCCATTCCTAAAGCTCTCAGATTCATTGCATGCTTGTGTCCTACACTTTTGAACTCTGGTATGTTATATACACATGTATGTTGGTGCATATATAGAACATACTAGATGCCGACCTGGTGAGGTCGGCATCTGCAACGGAGGGGATCCCGGGACACCAGAGCTGCAGCGAGGGACAGATCGGTTACCAGGGGCTGGAAGAAGCCCCCCGGTAAGAGGAACTTGTTTTTTGTTTTTGCTCGGATCTTCCCTTTAAAGGGACACTTAAGTCAAACAAAAAAAATGAGTTTTACTCACCTGGGGCTTCCAATAGCCCCCTGCTGCTGTCCGGTGCCCTCGCTGTCTCCCTCCGATCCTCCTGGCCCCGCCGGCAGCCACTTCCTGTTTCGGTGACAGGAGCTGACAGGCTGGGGACGCGAGTGATTCTTCACGTTCCTGGCCACAATAGCGCCATCTATGCTACTATAGCATATATCCTATACCATATAGCAGCATAGAGGGTGCTATTGTGTCTGGGAACGCGAAGAATCACTCGCGTCCCCAGCCTGTCAGCTCCTGTCACCGAAACAGGAAGTGGCTGCCGGCGGGGCCAGGAGGATCGGAGGGAGACGGCGAGGGCACCGGACAGCTGCAGGGGGCTATTGGAAGCCCTAGGTGAGTAAAACTCTTTTTTTTTTTTTTTTTGTTTGACTTAAGTGTCCCTTTAACCACTTGAGGACCGCACTGTTAAACCTCCCTAAAGACCAGACCATTTTATGCTAAATTGGCCACTGCAGCTTTAAGGCCAAGCTGCAGGGCCACACGACACAGCACACAAGTTAATAAAAACGTGTTTGTTTGTTTTTTAAACTATTGTATTCCCCCCCGCCCCTCCCCCCACCAGCCAATCCCCGTGATCGACAGCTGATCACCTCTGTGCCTATGGAGGGGACAGCCGTGTCACACGGCTGTCCCCAGTACAGCGCTGCAGCAGATAGATTTCTGAAGCACTTCTGCCTCAGTGTTAAGTATAGGAAAGTGGAAAATTATTTTGGAAACGCTAGATCAGAGCGGTTTTCCAGGCGTTTTTGTTACAGAAGCTGTTTAGAAACAGCTTTTATTGTAAAAATATTTGTAATCTGCTACACAAAAATGTTCAAAAAAACGCTAGGCATGTTTAAAAAACCTCTCTAAACATGCCTAGAATAGCTCTGAAATCTGCTCCAAAAACCTCTAGCGTTTTGAGGATCTGCTAGCGGTTTTGGTGTGCACTGGGCCTCAGTGCTTCTTTGGGGGTTGTACATTGGTTTTTTAACTGCTCATCTCTTTATTTGAAAGTTCCGTACACTTTTTTTCTTTCTAGGAAACAAGTACTGGGTTCTGTGAGCTATCCGAGAATGCCAACAGTGACAGTTAGTCAGGAAGTAATGACAAGTCATTAGCAAGTTGTGTGCATTGGGCAGAGTATGTATTTTACGGGGTTGAAAACATAATATAGTTTAATATAATTAACTGCTGTTGTCCATGGCTGTGAAGGCCAGAAAGATATCACTAGTGACTGTAGCCATGTGTACATGTAAATAAGGCATCTGGAAAAAAGGACACCGGATTGCTGCTAGTAGAATATGGGTAAAATCATCAATATTCTACTACTTAAATCCAGTAGTAAGATATTGGTAATTTTTGCTGATACTTTACTATGTCTTAACCTTACCCTACTATCTCACAGAGCCCTAACCCTAAGACCTCCCTCTACCTATTGCCTAACCCTCAGGGCCCTTTCACACTGGGAAGTTGCGTTGCATAAATTGTACGCGTCTTGACGCTTGCCTAATGCAAGTCATTGGTGTCATTCATATTACCGGCGCCATGGTCCGCCGGAAGTCCTCGATCTGGCGCTGGTCCAGAACTGTTACATTGCGGCTCTACAGCGATGCATGGATTTTTAAATATTTTCCAATGTCACGGCGTGCATGCATGGAAGCGTATTTTTATGATACACTTCAGTGCACTTTCGCAAACCCCAAAGAAGGAAGTGACTGCAAGCATGCATCATTTCCTGCTTGGCTGGCGGCCACATAGGGAATACCACATACTAACGCGGTGTTCCTTGAAGGCCTGTTTCTGGCAATGCGGCGGGCGCGACACATCGCTGCTGACAGTTTGCAATATAAAACCAGCCTCAAACCTTCCTCTACTGATGCCTAACCCTAAGACCTCTCTCTACCAATGCCTTAGGGCTCCTTTACACTTAAAGTGGACCCAAACTAAAAATACAAGATTTCAGAAATAAAATCTATTTTCTAAATTATAATAATAAATAGCAGCCTTTTTTCAGCTGCATGATGACAAATATAAAATATTTTACATTTATTGGAGGAACCTCTCCCTTCCTTTCAAATTGCCGGGATTTTTCCGGCAAACTGGTGTAGTAGATGGTGTCTGGCAATGGAGGAATTGCTAATGGCTGCCACCTGTATAACCCTAGCTATGAAAAGAGAAGGGTGAAAAGCATGCACTGAAATGCTCATAGGCTTGAAGGAGTGTTTATTTATCTTTGTATGTGTCGGAGTGGTGCAACTAAATATTTTTAATTAAAAAAATGTTTGGTTTGGGTCCGCTTTAATCAGTTGCTCTCCGTTATAACTGAAAGACAACTGATTTTCAAAGTAATGCCCATCTTTCCCTATGGCTCAGTTCACACTTAACGTATTTTAACTGAAAGATTTTTCATAATGCACTGCTATGGAGAAGAAAAAAGTGTACTAACTGATTAAGTGTAAATGGGGCCTTACAGTTACCCCTCTCCTAACCTTAACCCCCCTGGCGGTTTGCAAAAAATCCACCAGGGGGCAGCAAATCTTTTTTTTAATTTTTTTTTTTTTTTTCTTTTCATGTAGCGAGACAAAGTCTCGCTACATGATAGCCGCTGCTCAGCGGCATCCCCCCAGCCCCTCCGATCGCCGGAGATCAGGAGATCCTGTTCATGACGTCATCGACGTCGTGACGTCATTGGGAGTCCCGGCCTACCCCTTAGCGCTGCCTGGCACTGATTGGCCAGGCAGCGTACGGGGTCTGGGGGGGGGGGGAGCCGGCGCGGCGAGCGGAGGCAAATAATCGCCGCAGGGCGGCGGCGATCAGACTGCACACGCAGCTAGCAAAGTGCTAGCTGCGTGTTGCAAACCAAAAAGTATCCAAAGCCTGAGAAATCCCCCTGCGCGGCATAGCCCGTGCTCAGCACGGGCTTACCGCCAGGGAGGTTAACCTACCTTTCTGCGGTTTGCTGCAAAGAAGGTAAATTTCAGTGTCCACTATTAAATGCCATAATTAGCATATCGAGTTTATCAAGTGCCTTTTGACTCCCTTTTTAATCTTCTTTGACGCAAATTGTGCTCATTATAAAAGCCCCGATTTGCGGCAAAGAAGGTACATTTCGGCGCCAAGGCATGGCGAGTGCCCAAATCTTCCTTCTTTGCCACAGACTGTGGCTTGTATAATTGGCGGCTATGGCGGCCAATTTCCTTTTTTTTAGCCACTGGTCTTTTAAACTAGCACAGCTGCTTTAAATCGTACCTGAACTTACATGTGGTATGCTGCAATAAAAAATAATAGGTAAAGAACCAAGGTTACTATAAACTTTACAAATCCTTGTTTTTCTTTTTCTTTTTTTTTTCCAGTTTAGGGGAGCATTATGTAAGCAAATTAGCCACTTGAACTGCAACCAAATGCAGTGGCAGCTCTCCTTATAAGTAACTGGAAACCAAAACTCATTTCTTTAGCTGAGTAATAAATCCAGATCACTACAGTGCTAAAAAGCTTAAAAGCGAATCATTTTTTCTTTTTGAGAGCTGAATGAGCCACACTGATATGGTAGGCCGTACACACTTCAAAGTTCAAATGTAGCTACTTAAATTCAGTCAACAACAACTACAACAAATAACATTTGTAAAGCGCTTTTCTCCTGTAGGACTCAAAGCGCGTAAGCATGGCTCAGACCAATAATTGGTTGATTGGTAAGTTATGGAACAGAGGAAGAATTCTATAAGTCGTGGAACAGAGGACGAATTCTATAAGTCTGGAAATGCCAGGCTAAACAGGTGACTTTTCAGTCTTGATTTGAATAACTCCAGGGATGGGGTTGTCTTTACTGGGTATGGTAGGGAATTCCAAAGAGTAGGGGCAGCATGACAGAAAGATCTGTCTCCAAAGGTTTTGAGGTGCACTCTGGGAAATTTCAGATGTAGTCAGCTGTGTAGCGTACCACACCCTTTGATGAAGGGTTTGAGCCTTTGACCAGGGTTCGAATCCCAGCTCAAGCCAGTACATAAAACAGTAATGCCCGGTACACACCATGCCCTTTCCCGTCAAATGAATAATTTTTCCGTTCTATTTTTTTTTTTTTTTTTTTTTTTTTTTACAGATTTTCCGATCACTTAAAGCGGTATCGTCACCATAAAAATCAAATTTCAACAGCAACTGGTCTGAGTGTATTAAGTGATAAAGATGCTAATCCTGCATTCAAAACTTTTTCTGCTGTTATGATTTGGAGTTATCACATACTTAAGGAACACTGGCCCTTTAGTAGTCGTGCCAAAGAATTGCATGCTGGGGGTTCCTTTTATCTATAATCTATTCCTCCTCTTCCCTTTATTTCCCTGCCAGCTTCTTATCTGAAACCTAATCCCCTACTCACTTATGTTTACAAGCAAGGCTGAGGCGACTCAGTGATTGGAGGAGACAAGAAAAAAAGTAAAGGGCAGAAATTACATCACGAGTTAGCCTTAAAGGGACACATAAGTCATACAAAAAAATGAGTTTTACTCACCTAGGGCTTCCAATAGCCCCCTGCAGCTGTCCGGTACTCTCGCCGTCTCCCTCCGATCCTCCTGTCCCCGCCAGCAGCCACTTCCTGTTTCGGTGACAGGAGCTGACAGGCTTGGGACGCGAGTGATTCTTCGCATTCCTGGCCACAATAGCGCTATCTATGCTGCTATAGCATATATCATATCCCATGTAGCAGCATAGAGGGTGCTAATGTGTCTGGGAACGCGAAGAATCACTCGCGTCCCCAGCCTGTCAGCTCCTGTCACCGAAACAGGAAGTGGCTGCCGGCGGGGCCAGGAGGATCGGAGGGAGATGGCGAGGGTACCGGACAGCTGCAGGGGGCTATTGGAAGCCCTAGGTGAGTAAAACTCTTTTTTTTTTTGTTTGACTTAAGTGTCCCTTTAACTGTGGGCAAAAGACATGGCCCCCCACCAGGAACAGAATTCTCGTAATTTACTATATAACATTCACTGAAATCAAAACGTGGACAGTATAATACATGTGTTATGTAAGTAGGTCAAGTATTTATCTACTTATATATGTGTTTTTATCCTGGCATAGTATGGCTGATCATCTTGCTTTAACAAAATCGATCAGAAACTGATCGGACTTGTCATAAATTATTGATTTGACCCATCGATATGACAGGAAATTGTATGGTGTGTACCATACGGAGTCTATGGGCAAGGCTCCCTTATTATCCTGGTTGAGTCCGCCAGGAGAAAAGCGTAATATACTGTGAATGTTATGTGTCTTGTTTTGACTGGATTGAAAAGATCAATGTGGGACTTCAGTTAAAGGGGCACTATGGCGAAATATTGTAAAATTTAAAATATGTGCAAACCTAGACAAATAAGTATGTTTTTGTTCCAGAGTAAAATGAGCCATAAATTACTTTTCTCTTATGTTGCTGTCACTTACAATAGGTAGTAGAAATCTGACAGAAGCGACAGGTTTTGGACCAGTCCATCTCTTTATAGGAGGATTCTCAGGTATTTATTTGCAAAAGCACTTAGTGAATGGCAGTTGCTCTGACCAGCTGCCAAAAAACTGAGTAGCGAGCAGGGAAGCTGGCCAGCATTCTGTTTAAATCCTTTTTAGGGAATATCTTTATAAAGAATAAAAGCCTTGCTGAGAATCCCCTATAAAGAGATGGACTAGTCCAAAACCTGTCGCTTCTGGCAGATTTCTACCACCTACTGTAAGTGACAGCAGCATAGGAAAAATGTAATTATGGCTTCTTTTCACTCTAGAAAAAAACGTACTTCTTATTAGTCTATGGTTGCACAGATTTTAAATTTTACAAATTTTCACCATATTGCCCCTTTAAGTTCTATATACTATTACTCCTACTCACGCAATTATCTCATGAGTTTATATTCAGTTCAGGTTTACTTTAAGGGCATTGCCCAAATCGTAATCCTGGAGAATGTTCTCACGTGTGTTTTCAATATCTGTACTACTGGAAGCTGACAATAGTTGTGTAACTGTGGCTTTCCAGCACAAACAGGAGATGGAAAATGCAGCACATTTCCTATTGCATAAATAAGGGAAATCCATGGCAGCTGTTATTTGGGACCAGGCATTGCTTAGGTGTATCCGGATTAGACCGTCACCATTCTGTAGTATTGCTACAAACCTTAGATTCATTTTGAGAACCCGTCTCTACATTGTACATTATACATGTATCTGACTACCAGCAGTTTAATGTTGAAATTTGAGCCATTTACTTGTGAGTTGAACAGAAAATATATGTTTCTCTTAGGGCCCTTTTCCACTAGCGCGTTTGCGCTAGCTGAATCGCAAAACCGCAAACCGCTAGCGATTTTACAATCGCTACGGTTTGCTTTTTAACATAGGAATCGCGGTAGGTCATTTCCACTACCGCGATTCGTTTTTTACTTGATCGCGATCGCGCCGCGGAGCGACTTTTGCCGCGATTTTGCTATGCAGTGCATAGCATAGCAAAATCGCGGCCGCAAACGTCGGGAAAACGGCAGAATTGCGATTCAGCAATCGCTAGCGTTCAGCGCGAACGCTAGCGACTGCTAGTGGAAAAGGGCCCTTACGGTATGAATGTAGTTTAAAGCTGAACTGAAACAAAGAAACTAAATGAATAAGTGCAATAATTGTAATTTCCTAGTGGTTCTGGGTCACCATGAGCTATATGGGTGCCTTGTAACATTTGACTGACCCGGTCCTACCTCATAGAGCCATATAATCCATGCCGTGCACATCTGATTGGTATGGCTTTCTAAAATAAGTACACCATATAGGCACACTGCAACACTCCAGTAGTTGTAGTAGAAATGTCTGGGTTCAGAGATGATTTGCATATTCAGCAGTGATGTATTTTTTTTCTCAAATAAAGCTGATAAATTGTGAATACCTTCTGTTTTAGGCTGCTTACACACTAAGACGTTACAGGTGCACGTTAGTGCGCCTGTAACGCTCCCCCGACGCACAGCAATGTAACACAAGTGGGCTGTTCACACAGCCCATGTTGCGTTACATGTAACGCTGCACGTTCTGCCGAAAGTGCAGCATGCTACGTCGTTAGAGCGGCTATAGCCACATTAGAGTGTTTGCACATGTTCAATGGGGGGCGGAGAGGAGGCGGGGAGATGCAGCTACAGTAGCCGCGCACATGGCTACTTAATATTCACTGCACTGGCTCCTGCTGATTGGTCGGCGGGACCACGTGATGCGGAGTGTCTCGCTCCGCATCACGTGGTCCCGCCGGCCAATCAGCGCCACTCTGGGAGACCTTATACGGATAGAGCCGCCTAACGCGGCTCACTCTACCATCCTCTCCCGCACCACCATACGTTGCATTAGGTGCACGTTATGCGACCTTAACGTAGCACCTAATGCAACGTCTTGGTATGCAAGTAGCCTTAAAGTATACCTGAAGTGAAGATGTTAGATGATTGCCTATGTAGAGGGAAGGCTCTGGGATATCAGAGACAGTTCCCAGTCCTTCGTCTATCTCATCATTCCAGAACTGGCCTCCGATTTAAAGTGTAACTGTTGGGCATAAAACCAAAAATCAATTCTTTTTATCTGGTAAACAAGTAATAAGGATGCTAATCAGGCAATCCAAAAGTTAAAAATCTCTTTCTTTTCTTGTTGCTAAATGATCATTATGTTATGGCTGGATGGTGTACTGGTTAAGGGCTCTGCCTCTGACATGGGAGACCTGGGTTCGAATCTCGGCTCTGCCTGTTCAGTAAGCCAGTAATTCAGTAAGGAGTTCATTGGGCAAGACTCCCTAACACTGCTACTGCCTACTGAGTGCGCTCTAGTGGCTGCCTTGCAAGCGCTTTGAGTCCGACAGGAGAAAGGCGCTATACAAATACTGCCATTATTATTATCATTCTCCAGTTACCTGACTCTTATTTGGTACACAAAGAGGAAGTTGCAGGGCATGCTGGGTTGTCCTTTTTTTGCTGCTCTATGTCCCCTCAGACTTAACTAATGCAGCCTGATTTGGCTGAAGCCTATTGCCCTCCTGTTTTCCCCTCCTGTTTTCTCCTCTCTGATTGGCCGATATTTCTCATACTGAGACAATGCACTTTCTATAGTGAAGGGCGGGCAATGCATACACAATTGAGCAGAGTAAGGGAGGAAATTACATCAGAATTGGCTTCAAAATAGACACAGTTAATATGCAAATTGTCTAGAATAGGATTCTCTGCTTTTCCTTAATTCACAGGAATCCTAACGTGCACAATGCAATACATCTGTTATGTGAGTAGAGCAAGTATTTATCTACTTATATATGTGTTTGTTTGTTTTTTTTTCTAAGATAGTATGGCTGACAGCTCCTCTTTAAGTTTTAGGGCCCGTTCACACTGCACGCGTTTCCAGCCGCGTTTTGGAAACGCGTGCAGGTGGCCGATACGCACAACATCAGACATTGCATAGAGTGCAATGTCTGATGTTCACACTGCATGCGTTCCGGACCTGTGCGGTCCGGGAACGCATGCTGCACGCAGATTTTGCTAAAACGCGTGGCTGTCCCATTCACTTTTCAGTGATGGGATCAGCCACGCACCGCACACAAACGCGGATGGCCATGCGTTCGTATGCGTTGCGGTCCGCACGCATGGCCATCCGCATTTGTGATCTGAACGGGCCCTAAGAGATCCAGTGCCTTTTCTTAATTGAGTTTTTAACTTTTTTTTTCTCACAGTGATTACATGTATCCTTTAATGGCACAGTGAACACAGTATGTCCAGAATTTAGTTTCTGGACAAATTCCCCATCTTATGGCCAAATTAATTAGATCCACAAGGCAAGAGGTTTTGTTGCTCCTTTTTCAACACCTGCACTAACCCAGTGACTAACTGGCAGCAAACTGTGACATTCATTTTTGCAGTTACTAGAGCCAGACTGAAAATACTAAGTATTTTTTTTAACAAAAGTTAATTTTCCATTTGACTAACCATTATCAGAATTTTCAGGAACAGTTGGCCATTTTGAAGGTAATGAGTTGATTACCGTACAGCCCTGTCTCTTTATTGATAGTTTTCTAATCTCACATTTCATGTAGAAGCTTTTTCCTGATCACAGGCTTTGTAAGAGTCGTCAGTGAAGGGCACATTGCAGTCACACATGACAGCGGGGCATGTCATGTGACTGGGGATGCTTCCTGCCTGCTGAGAGGCTACGCTAGTCCTCAGCAGGGATGTTTTCAAGCCCTCTGATCATTGTTTCTTCTTCTGAAATAGCCCTCAATTATAGCAAAAGTGCTTCACCCTCTCAACTGTCAATTATGGACATCCAGCATGGTTAACTGGCAGTTAGCTATCTCCGCAGTGCCGTGCTGCCCGTCACTGGGGTGAGTGGCATCTTCTGCAGCGGCTTATCTACTGGATTTTTAAAGGACCAAAATCATAAAGAAAAAAAGTTAAACTTTAAAATACATGTACATGTATAGAGTACATGTGTAGAGAAGTACATTTCAGTAAAATGTGCTATCACTTTCCTCCCATGTTGCGGTCACTTACAGCAGCAAGTAAAAATCTGACAGGTTTTGGACCAGCCCATCTCATCATGGGGCATTCTCAGCATTTCCTTGCTGCCAGTTTCACGCTAGAGCTATTTTCTTGCGTTACCACACGGTAACACTTGGCAATGAAAGTCTATGGGGCTTCACATACTATGCTGATGCCCCAGAAGTGATGTTTACACCGCACGGCCGACACGAAGGCATCTGCATGTTGGCGGCTACAAGTCATGCAAGTCAATGGCGATGCAGATTCTTTTAAATGATTTTTCGCAGCAGTGTTGCGGCACACATGCACCGACGCTTCCGCACACTTCTTTTTTGGGCCACAGGAAGTTAGCGCTAGAGGGCCACACTTCCTGTTTGGCTGTCAACCAGAAGGATTAACCCGGAAATCCCCAAAGGCTATTTTTAGCATTACAGTGCTATGTGCTCATCGGATTGTACCGCTACCACCGGTTTTCAGTGTGAAACTGGCCGGAGGCTGCTTTCACATTTTGCATCTACCATTGTGATAAGATTGCAACAGAGCCGAAATGTCACATTGTGGTGCGACCATACGGTGAGGCATACAGCACAATAAAAGCATGCTTCACTGCCACTGTAAACTCACATGTTACACAGCTAACGTAAAGCATGATGTATGTTACTCCGACCGAATGCCCTGTACTGAAATCGATGTGATATCTTTATAGGAATATCATTGATGATATTGTCCATTGCAATGGACATAGTGTGAAAGGACCCTTATTCTTTATTAAAAAAAAAACTCCCTGGAAAGGATCTACACAAAGATGCCAGCCAGACTCCCTACTAGTAGTTTGCACAGTATTTGGCCAGTTGGACTGCGCAACTGCTGTTCAGTAAGTGCTTTTAAAAATTAAAAAAAAAAAACATTCAGAATCCCCTAAGAGAAGGTGGACTAGTTCAAAACCTGGCAGATCTGTCACTTTTTTTTTTACTATCTAATGTAAATGACAGCAACATAGGACAAAAGTAATTTATAGTGCATGTTACTCCAGAACAAATGTATACTTTATATGTAAGCACACACATGTATTTTAATTTTTTTGTTTACAGTTTTTTCCCAATAGTGGATCTTTATGTGCTTATAATCACTGCCCTAACTCATTTTGCACTCAGAGCCAAACTAATATTATGGATCACGTTTGGGGAAGTGTGAGCCAGTGTGTGACAATCTTATGTTGGCCACACAGCATGCTATGATAGGCCAATCAGCAATAATTGTATAGCCATGGCAATCCCGCATTATCTTCACCCGCTGCTGGTACTAATCCACGTCTCCATATAATCCATCGTTTCAAAGATCTGACAGAGAGAACGTTTCAAACAGGATATATGCAGAGGTTGTCTCTTGGAAGAATCCCTCACATTACTGTGCAGGCTATCAGTGTTTCCACACCTGCAAGAGAATATTGATCATTTTATTCAATCCTGTTTAAATCCTCATAAAGCCAAAGTTCAGAAGTAAATGGGAATGAAAGCCGTGTGGTTTCCAAGAGATGCTGATCCAGAATCCTACTTCTATAGAGATGTCCCCCTGCTTGGTTGCCACATTGCTTCTGCCCCTGGCAGACATCGTACAATCAATAAACTGTTAACAAGCCAACCCCGCCATTGCCACATAACACAGATCCTTTACTCACTACACTGGCTACCCATACAATGGAGAATCCTTTTTCAAATTGGCGGGCTAACATTAAAATCTCTACATGACCTAGATCATGGATGCCTGAAGGATTTGTTGCACCTGCATCACACCTCCCACAACCTCAGATCAAAGGGATCCAATAACTTGACCACCCCCAGCATCCAACTACAAACCTTTGGAGCCAGAGCTTTTTGTCATGCTTCCCCTACCCTGTGGAAGGCCTTGCCAAACTGTAAAGAGAACCAAGGCGGTTCCTTGGGGGGCGGATGGGACACAGGCATGTGCTCTGCTTCATGACATGCCTCTGTGTCCCCACACCGCCGTGCTATAGCCCCCCTCAGAGGGCAATGGGAGGAGAGGGATTCCCTGCTCAAAACTCCCACTAGGGAAGTTCCTGCAGGCTTTCCAGAGCTGCGATTGAGCAGCTCTCTCTCCCGGGCCATGCCCACTGCCGCTCTCCCACTTCCCTGCACGCTGCTGTGAGAGAGATCTCTATCCTTCCAGCTTTGTTACCTGGAGGGCACGAAAGTGAAAATGGGCCAGTGCGGCCAACAGGAGCGGTAGTTTTGGTGGCTACCTGATGATCCAATAATTCAACTGGGATACTGATTGTTGTTGAATCGAAATAAAAAATCGATACGTGTTGCTACCTTATCTGTGAGTATGAGTGCTTATACACCTAATTGTTATACTGTGACCTGCTGACTTAAAAGGAACCCGAGTGGAAAGACATCTGAAGGCTGCCATATTGATTTCATTTTAAACCATACCTCTTGCCTGGCAGCTCTGCTGATCTTTCAGTACTGTCTTAGGGCTGGTGCACACCAAAAACCGCAAGCAGATCCGCAAAACGCTAGCAGATTTTGAAACACTTTTTTTTTTTCTATGGCGTTTTGCTAGCGTTTTGCGGATTGCTGCTGCGGTTTTCAGTATAGTAGATTTCATATATTGTTACAGTAAAGCTGTTACTGAACAGCTTCTGTAACAAAAACGCCTGCAAAACCGCTCTGAAGTGCCGTTTTTTTCAGAGCGGTTTGCGTTTTTCCTATACTTAACATTGAGGCAGAAACGCATCCGAAATCCAAAAAATGCCTCACCCAGGCATTTTTCGTTTCCGCAAAACGCCTCCCGCTCTGGTGTGCACCACCCCATTGAGATACATTGACCAAGCAGATCCGCAGCCGCAAGCGGATCTGAAAACGCCCAAAAAGCCGCCCGGTGTGCACCAGCCCTTACTGACACACCTAACACAAGCATGCCGATAATCTTGTCAGAAACATCTTATCTACATGCTTGTTCAGGGTCTATGGTTAAAAGAATTAGAGGCAGTGCGTCAGCAAGACAGCCAGGCAATGTGCATTGTTTAAAAGGAAAAAATGTCAGCCCCCGTATGTCTCTCACTGTGGGCGCCCTTTAAGTGCTGATACTAGAATTGTCACTCACTGGCAGTGCATGTCCCTCATTGGCTGCAACTTACAGATCTGAATGGTGTATATGTGTTTAGCGGTGTTGCTTTCACCCTGGATTTGTTCAACCAAACAACATACAACCATCTGCTAGTTTTACACCTGCTTTTGTATTCTTGGCAGGAGGACGAGATACGATCTCACTGAATGATCCGATTATTCCGACCCCGCAGCGTGCAAAGTCACCAATGATGGCGTTTACAGATGTCCCTTGCCACAAACCTCTGACTTATGAAGGTAATGCTGGAACCCAGGTGATCGGGAGGAACCTCTGCGTAAAATGCCCGTTGTCTTTCAGCAATCCATGTGCTGCTGAAAGAAGACGATAGAAAAAACAAGAAGTGTTTGGTTAGGAAGGTTTTACATTTGTATTGCATTGGTGATAACCGGTGGAGTGTCCACCCCTTTTCACAGCTGTATATTTAGTACTGTGTTAGGCCTCGATCGCACTGCACGCGTTGCTGTGTGTATTTCGGCAACCTGGGCAGGAGGCAGACATGGACGAACATCAGAAGTGCATAGACTGCACTGACTGATGCTCACACTGCATGCGTTCCGTACCAGTGCGGTCCGCAAACGCATGCTGCACGCACTTTTTTTAGCAAAACCCGTGGCTGACCCTTTCACTACAGTGAACGGGATCAGTCTCGCAAAAACATACCAACACGGATGGCGTGTAATCGTACGCATTGCATTCCGATTGCACGGCCATCTGCGTGTGATAATGTGAACAAGGCCTTACTGTGAACGTTTGATGTATCTTCCCTTATACCTGGTGCTTTGACTGTTGGCATCCCAGTATCAAGGGCTGCATTATAGAATACTACACAACTAAGCTGGATGCTGAATGTCTCTTTAAAATCTGTTTTTTTATATGAATGTTACCTAAAAGAGGAACTGTAGTGAAAATTACATCATGAATAAAATCAGGGCTGTGGAGTCAGAATCTTCCGACTCCAACTCCTCAGTTTATGAAACTCCGACTCCGGGTACCCAAAATGGCTCTGACTCCTTGACTCCGACTCCTTAGCCTAATATTTAACAGGTCTGTGGATTTTGTACAAAAATCATCCAACTCCGACTCCCAACTCTGACTCCTCAGTTTATGAAGTCAACGACTCCAACTCCGACTCCAGGTGCCCAAAATTGCCCCGACTCCAACTCCTCCAACTCCGACTCCACAGCTCTGAATAAAATTGCTTATTTTTATTTTATTTTTTTACAATAATAATTTATAGATGTAATGGATAGCAGAGATACCGCCACAGAGGCAGGCGGCATGGCGGCTATCTCCGCGTATCAGCCGGCGGCCTCTGCCACGCAGTTACATGCTGCTGCTCTGCCTGGTCCTTCTATTGCACATAGATTGAGGGCTATGCGCGCACGCGCGCCAGGACCGTTATGCGAATAGAAGGGGAGTCAGCTGATCTGCCAAGTCAGCTGACTCCAACGGTAATTTGGATTGGCTGAGTGATGGGGGCGGTGCTGCGGGGCTTCTCTTTATATATAGTACTAGTCTGTCAGTTGCCCCGTGTCTGCTGTTGCGAATGCTAACGTGTTAGCGCTCAGACCCTAGTCAGATCCCAAAGTGTGCTAGAACCAGCTGGAGCTGGGGATCCACACTTAGCCAGATTCTGTTGATAGCTTAAAGTACTTGTGTTGTGTTATCTGTTATGACCTTCTGCTTCCTTTGACTATTCTCCTGCTTGTTGGTTCTGTACCTCTGCCCATCTGATTCCTGTTGCCGACTTTGCCTGAACGTGACACTGAATCAGCCTTCTGTCTTCGTACTTTATCTGTCCGTATGTTGCCTACTCTGCTTGTCTGACCTTCCTGTCCTCACCGGTGGACCTAGCCACTGGTGAGGGATCTCTAGTAGCTTTCACCTACTCCTCAGGTGAAGCTCAGCTGCAGCACTGTCTGTAACACCTGCTCCTCAGGTGTCCGCTAGCTGCAGTATAGTCTGAATCACCTGCTCCTCAGGTGATCATTGGCTGCAGTACTGTCTGAGTCACCCACTCCTCAGGAGATCTCCTCTTACTCATTACTGTTGCACCAAACACTATCTCACATTGGTTGTCCTGTGTCTGGCTATACTAGCATTATTGGTGATTCTGCAGATCACCACATAATCAGGTAAAGTATCTGTATTATTGGTGATACTGCAGATCACCAATAATCAGAAAATCTGTTTTGCTGACACCAATCGTTACAATAGATTAGTTAGTTTGCCCATTGTAAATTCTTTCCTTTCCCTGATATACATTCTGGTGGCCACATCTTTAGTTCTGCCAGATGATGTGTATGGAATGTTTGTTACTGAGAGTTCTAAGCACAGAGGGAGATATTGCTTGCTTGGCAGATGGAGGAAGCTGTTATTTCCCACAATGCAATGAGTTTTACAGACCGCTTACTGTCAGAACCAGGGTCATGACATCACATTGTGGGAGGGGTTTCACCACAATATCAGCCACACAGACGCAACTATTAGAAAGTTAGACGTGTTAGATCATATTCATATACAAATCTAGACAATTTTAACCACTTCGCCATATCTGGACGCATATTTCCGTCCAGATAGGCAGTGGTGCTGCAGCCGTATGGTGCGCGCGATCAGGCGCGCGCGCGCGCTCCCGCTGCCCCCCCCCCCCGATCAGTGAATGGGAATATAATTCCCATTCACCGATCTAAGTCCCCGGCAGAAATACCGATGCTTTCTCATCAGAGAGCGTGGTATTTCTGCCCCCAGGAAACTTCTTCTCTTCATTTTAGCTCCTAGATGCGACATCATTCACATCCAGGAATTTTTTGAATGTGGCCAAATAGTAAACTGCACCCACATACCTGTATTGAATAAAAAAATACATTATATTACATCTAAAATTGGCTATTTACCTCCCAAACTAAAATTACCCAAATACATTTTTGTATTAAAAAAAAAATAAAAAAAATTACAATTAAAAAAAAAAAAAAACTACATAAATAGTTACCTAAGGGTCTGAACTTTTTAAATATACATGTCAAGAGAGTATCTTATTAATTTTTTTTTTAATTATAAGCTAGTAAATAGTGATGGACGCAAATTGAAAAAATGCACCTTTATTTCTAAATAAAATATCGGCGCCATAAATTGTGATAGGGACGTAATTTAAATGGTGTAATAAGCGGGACAAATGGGCACATAAAATGCATGGGTTTTAATTACTGTAGCATGTATTAATTTTAAACGATAATGGCCAAAAACTGAGAAATAATGATTTTTTTCCATTTCTATCTTAATCTTCCTGTTAAAATGTATTTACAGTAAAGTGGCTCTTAGCAAAATGTACTACCTAAAGAAAGCCTAATTAGTGGCGGAAAAAACGAGATATAGAACAATTAATTTTGATAAGTAGCGATAAAGTTATTAGCGAATGAATGGGAGGTGAACATTGCTCGGATGCATAAGATTTTCGAAGCTGTAGGCTGAAGTGGTTAAAGGCTTCCCTAACTTTCAAGCACCACCGTAGCTCCCAACTGTCCATCTTTTGGAGAGACAGTCCCTCATTGGGAGCCCTGTCCCTTTTTTACTCCTCATTTGTCCCTCTTTCAGGACTTTGTCCTTCTTTCTATGTAAATATATATATTTCTCTACTAAAAAATGTTTGACTCTAAACTTTATTCCCATCCTTTAAATTGATATATTACTAATTTTAAAATGTTAATATGAAGGCTAATGAACCAGGATAATAAGGACCAGTGTGGTTTGAATTAGAAAACAACATATTTTTCTTATGAAATCTTTATGGTATGTGCGACTAGGGGTGTGGTCAGGGGTGTGGCTTAAAGGGGAACTTCAGCTTAAACATACTGTCATCAAGTTACATTAGTTATGTTAATTAGAATAGATGGGTAATATAATCTTTTACACATCCTGTTTTAAAAGAACAGGCAAATTTTTGTGATATATGGGGGCTGCCATCTTTGTCATGGGGGCAGCCATCTTTTTGGTTGAAAGGAGGTGACAAGGAGCAGGAGACACAGTTCAAACTGTGCTGTGTCCTGATTACCCCTCCCAGCTGCACACGCTAGGCTTCAAATGTCAAATTAAAAATGTAAAAAAAATAAATTGCACCAAAACAGCAGAAAGAGAACAACATCAGAAATCCCATCATGCTTTGCACAGCATCAGGGGAAAAAAGCTTGGGCAGTTTTCTTCTGTGCAGCTAAAAATGAGGCTTGTATAAGAGAAAAAAAAGTGGTGATGATGTGAAACTGTTAAAGAAACACCAAGCCTTTTCAGTGCTGCTGAGTCGATTTTTAGTCCGGAGGTTCACTTTAAGTGTCCCTCTTTCTCATCTCAAAAAATTGGGAGGTATGCACCACTGTACCTATATACTGTGCTTTAGAGAAAAAATCAGTTCCTGCTACTGAATAGAGTAATGGAATGCTATTATTGTAGGCATAGGGATGTGCTTGCTAGGAGCATATAAACATAACTAATAGGTAACTATGCAGTTAAGTTTGATTCTTGTTTGTTTTTTGTTGTTGTTTTTTTTCCAACATGTCTTGTAGTTTGCTAAGTGGCTTACTTATGAAGCACCAATTTATTTCTATTATTTATTATTCACGTTCATCATTTGTTTCCACAGCTCACAGGCAACCAAGTGTTGACAACCGCTCTAGTAATTTGAGAAATAAAGCCAAGGAGCCCACGCAACCATTGGAAAACTCTCAAGATCCGCTTGGTAATACTTATGAAAATATGTACCTTCATCCTTTAATCCCCCTTTTGTGCTCAGAGAAAGAAGAGCTGGAGAAGAGAGGAAAGGAGATTATTGAACTAACGGAAGAACTGGCAGAAGTTGAGTTAGAAGATAACCACCTTATAAATTCAGTGACAAGACATGGTGCTGCAGATGTTTCACCTCCTCCTGATAGCTTTGAACCTCCTTTGTCCAGTCCAGGACCCACTGGCCAAACGGAGACCCAGGAGTCAGCTCCTGCTAGCCTAGATGAATCTCCAGAGTCTGCTGATGGAAGCTTTGAAGAAAGTATTGGACTCCTGAACTATGTGGACACAAAAGAGGGACAATCTGAGACCTCTGAGATAGACGAGACATTAAAGCTCAATGGTGAGGAAAGTGTTGACAAAGAAATGCAGAATGATGGATCGTGACCAAATACCCACAATTTCCAAAGATGTATTTTCTTCGTTTAAGAATCTATTTTATTTATTTCAACAATTGTCTGGTTAAGCATTTTGTGAAGCTCATTGTTAGACCAATGTAGAGTGAACCAGTTGCAAATATTAATTTGTAGTCTTTGAAATTTGGAAAGTTCAGTCATTCTGGTTGAGGGAAAAACTTTTGTCCCAGTTAGTGTGCACACATGTAAAATTACGGTCTCCTGTATGGATCGTGACTCGATCTCTTGGGTGACATTTCGGTGGCTGAGTGCAGTACAGACTCGTCTGTTTCGATAAGGTAGTGAGGAGGGATAAAGGCACAACAGGGAAGTAACCAGCAAGAGAGGTAAGGTGAAAAACAATGCGCTTTGAGGACATTGGTAAACACCCTCTTTTCTTGACTGAGGGCTGCCAGACACTGCATGCGTACCCACCTTTAGTCTCTTCTTCCATTAAAGTGGGACTCGTCTCAGAAAAGGCAGTTTTTACAGAGGTAGATTATATAAACACACTCAGATCGGGTACAGCAGAAGAAGTAGTCATAAAATTTCACATTGATTGCTATAAACCTAGATCAGAGTTGTATACAGTAGAATCCCATTATAGTAAACTTAGATATAGTGAACCTCTGGCTATATATAGTAAACTCTGTCCCCAGGACCTGACCGTGCATCCGAATGACTATACAATGTATGACCATTTCTGATGTAGTAAACTTATGATATAGTGAACTACTTGGCCAGGTCCCTTGAAGTTTACCGTAAGGGGATTTTACTGTAACTCCTTTAATATCATTTTACTAGACATTTAGACCCGTAACATAATGTGCACTGAATAGTAACACAGACTCATCTGCGACCTGCACCTGAGTATCCGCACGCGTCCTTCGCAGTGCAACACACACACACACACACACACACACACACACACACACACACACACACACACACACACACACACACACACACACACACACACACACACACACACACACACACACACACACACACACACACACACACACACACACACACCCTCTGACAGTGGCTCTTCTTTGCAACTTTCATAACTGGATTCTGTGTTTGGAGTACAGCTGCTAGAAAACAGTCAAACACCCAACCTTCTACATGAGTAGGTAGCTGCACAGATCATTGTTGCTCATTTTCAACACCTGGACTAGTCCATCGACTGGTAGAAAACCATGGACATGCTTATCTGCTAGGTTGGTAATAAACACTGTGCATTGGCTGTGTTTTTATATGTGTACCTCATAGCAAAGACAATAAGGAGAAAATTTCAGAAGGCGCAAGGCTGCACTGCTGGTGGAGGAGTGGCAGATTATTGTAAATACTCATTTGTGACTGGCTCCCTCTAACACATAAGTCGATGTTTCCAGAAGCACATGTAAGAAAATAAGATCATAGTGAAACCATATCTGCCATGAAGTGATGGTATGTGGGATAACATGTTCTCTTCCTTCAGCAATCGTTGTGGAAGGACATGGCGTCTCTCAGCCTCCCCTCAGCCAGAATCGTACTGGTGTTACTCCTCCACCAGAGTCAGCCACCACTGAAATAAAATTGTTTCCAGAACAGGGGCTTTCAAGCTGCTAGATTATATTCAAAACTGAAGCTTCTGTTTTGGGTGGACTCACTCTACTTCATGTTATTCCACTTATGTGTTAAGCCTGTTTGTTGTTTACATGTAAGCATTCCATCTGTAATTTCCACTGTTTCTTGTGTGTTAATATTTGAGGTATAATAGGACTGGATGTACTTTGTAGACTGGAAGGAATGTTTGTGTATTTCTGTAGGTTTGTCTGGTCTGACATATATTTGTGTATAGCCCTGAATGGTGGCTCAGTTATAAACAGTAAATCATGTTATGGATTCCAATAAATTCTCCAGATCTTGTCTGCTGAATGATGGGTTGGCGGCTGTCAGTGTTCATGGTGACAAGATCTCGCCATGTGACACAGGATGAGGTCTTCATAAATCTGTTTTATGTTCTGGAGAGCACAGCAAGGAGTGAGATGAGGTGATGGGAATTCTGACTGGGATATCTCAACACTGAAGTGCTCAAGATGTAACACTGAAGTGCTCAATATGTAACATGCTTGTAGTGAGTTAAAGGGAAGGTCCAAGCTGATGCATTTAAAAAAAATGTACTTACCTCCAGCCCCTGGCAGCTGTCCTGTGCCCTCGCTCCGCATCCAGCCGGTGGACCGTGGTACCCTCCTGTGTAGATGCCGACCTCGCTAGGTCGGCCTCTACTGCGCCTGCACAAGCACTGCTGTCAATCACGCTGATGTCGTCTGGAGTGTACTGCACAGTAGTTGTTTGGTGGCTGAGCAGAACACTCCAGATGACGCCAGCACGACTGAGAGCAGCTTTCGTGCAGGTGCAGTAGATGTGCGTCGGCATATACACCGGAGGGGACCCTGGGCCAGCGGCTGGAAGCGGAGCTGTGGCGAGGGCCGTATCGGCTGCTAGGGGCTGGATGAAGCCCTGGGTAAGTAGATTTTTTTTTTCTCTTTCTTCAAGCTTGGATCTGTCCTTTTTAGGACGATTAAAATTCCATATACATCACCATCATGGAGAGAGGTACAGGCAGAGAGAGAAAGGTCAACAGCCGTTTCGCGCCTATGTTCTGTGGCGCATCGTCAGGACAATTTGCCCCCAAACTAAATCTCCTTGCAGCCAGACCTTTGGGAAATTTTCGATGTCATCAGTGCTCCTGTTGCAACTTTATGGTTGGGGGTGGCCACTTTACCCACTGTGGGCGGACGTGCAGAATTAGGCAGTTTATAAATTGTAGAACAAAGGGACTTGTTTATGTCCTGATATGTCCATGTCAGCGTGTCTATGTGGGGGAGACCACCGGCATGCTGAAGGATCGTTATCAAGCTCACTGCAGGTCCATCCACATTGGGGTTGGTTCACCCCGAGTGATTGAACATATGCGGGACACTCATGGAGGGGATGTCACTAAATTAAGATTCCTAGGCCTAGAACAAGTGAAGAGGGATGTTAGAGGTGGATACTGGCATAAAAAGCAACGAGAAAGCTACTGGATATCATTTTTTGAGGCTACTGGCCCATTGGGCATGAATGAAAAGAACAACCTTGCAGTATTCATTTAAATATTTGACCATGATAGTCTAGGTGTTTATAATTTTTAACACTTAAGATTTGACTTAATATTTCTCTGACTTTGTAAATGTCTCTGAGTTTCTTAATTTTTCTAACATTTGTGATTTTTTTCATCGATAAGGACCATATCTCTGGACATATTGGGTCCTGTTGAATATTGTGGGGTGGTGAGTTATTAATAACAGATGTACAATTTATGTTTTGTTTCTTTTTTTATATACACCCCGCCATGACCTTCTATGTCTAGGATATGTTATGTTCCCTTTCTCTGTTGAGGTGGTTCTTTGATCCTAATGGAATTTTTCCCTTCACAAGTGTGAAGTTGATAATTAATTGTGAATTGCTAAATGGCCACTAGATGTCAGTCCAGCGCGGAGACGGCGTGGGTATGCGTGGAGATCGCAGCTTGGTAGATATGCATTTTTTGTAGCCACTAGATGGCAATGGGGCACATGGACTACAGATCCGTCGCCCTTATGACGCCGTGCGACGCTTGCGTTCCACCCTCTAGCCGCGACCCGGAAGTTGTATCCTCTGCTCCGGAAATACTCCGTAGAGGGGAAGTATACAGCATCTAATGACTGGCGTGCGCTCCACAGGGCGAATGGCCGCTAACTACATTAGGATCTGTTCGGACCGCCTCTATAGGTAAGAGGGGTATTTAAGGAGATTTACTTTGGGGGCAAATTGTCCTGACGATGCGCCACAGCACATAGGCGCGAAACGGCTGTTGACCTTTCTCTCTCTGCCTGTACCTCTCTCCATGATGGTGATGTATATGGAATTTTAATCGTCTTGGAATAAAGGCTATGTTTTACCTGATGTGCGCTTCCGCTTGTCCTTGGAATAGAGCTACTGTGATGATTACTGGGGAGTAGCACTCAGGTTGTACCCTTCAGCCCTGTGCATATATCCATTTCTTTTCTGTATATTGTATCTGTCCTTTTAAGGCCCATACCCACAATGCAAATTTTCGGAACGATTTTCCTACGATATTGCGCAACATTTAACAAAAATTCATCAAATGCTGTTTCAAGACTCGCCCCACCTGCAACGATTGTTTGTTTTGGAGCTAACGCCATACTGGATTAAATAGTGGAGGATCGCTCCGTTCCTAATTGATTTTGCAGGTTTTCACAAATGTTTGTCTACAACGCCGCCATTAATGCTGGCAGATTTGGGCAGATGGATCACGGAACAATTGTTCATCAGCATAGATCTGAGATTTATTCCTCTGGCTGTGGGTACTTGGCTTTAAAGTGTACCTGACCTGAGGCAAAGCTAGCCAAGGTAAGCACAGAGCTTTGTTCATGCTGGATCCACATACCTCTGTGTGTTGTTTGTTCCTCCTGATCACTTTAATCATGCCTTACTGCTAAAGTCACAATTTCAGACATGAAGAGACGGGCTTGCTGTGCTGTCACCCTTAAAGAGAACCTAAGGTGGTTCCTTGAGGGTGGGCAGATGGGACACAGAGGCATGTTCTGCGTAGTGGTGTTAAATAGCTCCCTGAAACAAAGGTATCACTGAGTGGCCAGGTGCGAGGCAGCAGGAAATTACTTCTTGTCAAAATGATGGTTCTTACTCTGAGGGCCCTTTCCCATGGGCAGCTGAACTGCGTGCTCAGTGAGCAGTTACCAAGCAGCAGCAAGCAGTTTCCAGGGAGCAGCAAGCAGTTGTGAGAGTTCGACAGTCTTTTGACTGCCTATCAACTGCTCGTGGTAAAGTGCCCCTAGGGCTATCCTACCAACAGCAACGTGGATTCATGTACTTCTATTGCAGCTGCTGCTACTGGCTAGCAGCAACTCCATTGGATAGAAATAGCAGCAATGACATTGAAGGGATTACATTAGGTACAACCATGTTACAGATTTGCTGGATATTTGATGCTGCTGAAAATCTCTGCATGTGGCACTGGTCTTCATGATAACCGGACTCCGGGTCTGTGAGACATTGAGAGTTGCAGTAACTGGAGGTCAAGCTTTGAGTAACTCCTACCTCTTCCATCTGATCTGATGTGAGGCCTTCTCCTCCTGCTTCTCAGTATGTTTTAGGATTTGCTCTTCATAAATTAACTCTGTTTTGTGTAGTGGAATTTGTAGGAAAACCAATAGTAAATTTAGAATTCAAAACCTGCCAATAATAACTGGGTAGAAATAAACCCCACCTGTGTGCATTTCAGGCTGGTTTCAGTTTCCGCTGCTCGATAAGTCACTCTAGGGAAGCTTTTGCTCGCTTGATTCTTGCTGCTACGGTTACAAATTAAGAAAACATGAATCCGATACGAGCAGCTCCTTTGCTCTCCATAAATATGACCGCAGTTCCCAGAAGACATATAATGCGATGGTCAGTGGAGATGGTGATCATTTCTGAGTTGACGCAAATGTGCACAGCTTGGAAATAGACCAAATAAAGCAGCTGCTTAATTTTTGTTTGTGATTTTCCAACGAGCTGCATGAGGTAAGCGTCAGCTTGGAACTATTGGAACTATTGACATCTCATTGACCATCCCTAATGCTGGGCATACACTGCTTGATTTTGCAGCTCGATTCTCCCGCTCGATCGATTCCCTGCTCAATGCTGGGGTGATTCTCTCATCTTCCGCTCGTTTTTCTTATCTTTTTCCATTGTGTTCAGTGTAAAATCGAACGGCGAAACGATCGGGCGTGAGATCGGACATGTCGGAAATTATCGATTGAGCCATCTAAATGGCTCAGAATCGAGCCGTGTATTCCCAGCATAATAAGGAACAGATTGACCCCAGGACTGGTGCAAAGCTGAGAGTCCCTGCCGAGCACTGTGGAAAGATATGTAAGCTGCTACCTTAGAATGGACTGCAGTGGTATTCGCATGTGTAGAGGCAGGTGGCTACAGCGCAGAAAGGCTGCTATCGCTCAGCTTACAGCGGTGCCCCTATGCAGGGACAAGATCAGCCATGCAGTATGTAAGTATATATCAGGCTATGTTAGAATGTAATTGCATTCTATACCCGCGGCATAACGAGAGGGGGAGCAGCAACTGCTATTGCAGGGGTCCCAGAGCTGTAGTGGCTGGATAGTGTACTGGTTAAGGTCTCTGCCTTTGATATAAGGCCAGGGTTCGAATTCTGGCCAGGGTCAGTTCCTATTTGGTAAGAAGTCCTTGGGCAAGAATTCCTAACACTGCAGCTTGGCCCCTTGAGAGTGCTCTTAGGGGATGCAGCTCTTGAGTGGTTTGAGTCAGACAGGATTGTCAGGATTATTATTAACTACTAACCTTCCCTCCCTCTGATACAGGGGACTATACTTCAGATCAGGTGTTTTTGTGGCTACACTTGTTATGGGTGTAAAGATCCTGTTGACCACACTTGTTGGAGACCCTTGTGAGATGGGCCATGAACGGCACCAAGGGGAAGCAAGGGAAGGGGTGTGAACATGGGGGCCCCGTCTAGTTTTGCTGGGGGGGGGCATGAATTTTTTAAAACTAAACTTAATTTTTTTATTTGCTTCTTTTTTTCACCACCTATGCCATAAACAGTACTTTTTATTATCAAAAATAAGCACTTTATTTAATGCTGGGCAGGGGCAGGTAATATGAATTCATTCAATTCTGATTCAAAGTACAGTTGTGTCTTATGCCTGGTACACACCATGCAATTTTTCTATTAGATTGACTGGAAAATTTCCATCGTTCCATAATTTCCAGCATGCTCGATCTGCTTCCGATTGAGAAAGGGATCGATTTTGTGCAGTACTGATCCATTTCTCGATCTTAAGCAGATCGGACATGCTGGAAATTATGAAAAAAAACGGTACATTTCCCATCAATCTGATGAGACAATTGCATGGTGTGTACCAGGCATTGAATTAAGGATAAGACACTGCCAGTTAGTGCATGTTTCATTTTCTGTATTTATTTCATCTTTGGTTACTTTGTGCATGTTACTTTAAACCTAGAACTCTGTGTGAATCTGTTCAGCTGTTTCCTTCCTTAGTTTACAGTGTAAATATAGACCACTCTGCACCACACACAATTACTCGTCTTTCAGTAATATACACTGGCAGATCTGATTTTATTTAAAGCAAACCTTTTATTTGGATTGGAATGCACTTGTGAATTTACAGCAAAATAAAATCTACATTGCAATGACCTCATGGTTTGATCTCTCTTCTATATGTAATTTTTATCAAAAAGCTGTGACGTGAACTGCCTGCCTCCCCATGCACATCTCCTTCAGAGAAGACGCAACCGCCATGGCTTGCATGGATTTGGCACAAGCGATAAATGGCCAATACTGGCCAACCGTGAGTGGATAGTTGGGGCTCAGACCTCTGGCTATTGTATAGCTGAAGCGCTGGCTTTCAAGATTTTTTTTTTCTTCTGGTGCTTGAATTTGATGCTTGGGGTTATAGATGAACTGAAATGTAAAATTGAACTTCATCCCAATCAGTAGCTGATGCCCCCTTTCCCACAAGAAAGCTTTACTTTTTCTTAAACAGATCATCAGGGACATCTGTGTAGCTGATAGTGTGGTGAAACCCCTCTCACAGTGTGATGTCATTGCCGTGACAGTTTCCTGTCTCTGAACCTCATTACATTGGCCTCAATTCACTAAGCAGTTTAGAGTAGTCTACTGATGGTTTGGTATAAATCAGGCGCATCAAAAGGGAATTCCTAAATAATTACCGAATGTTTTAGACCTGGTCTAAAACATTCAGTAATTGCACAATTCACAAAGACAAGGAGTAACCACGCCCACTTTTTCTGACAGATTAGACCAGCTGATTTATGTTGGTAAAGTACTTCTGTGAGGTATTTTAGATGTGAGGATGGAGCTTTTTGAATTAATTATGCAGAGGAGAGCTCGTCAGAGGAGAAGGATGTCAGTCATAGCTACTTGTATCTTTAGACCTCGTACGCTAATTAGACCTTTTGATGCGACTGATTGCTGGTTTACACCAAACCAGCAGTAGACTAAAACCATCAGTAGACTAGTCTAAACTGCTTAGTGAATTGAGGCCATTGTGGAAGATAATGACTTTTGCTAACTGCCAAGCAAGCAGTGCCTAAAGCTGGCCATACACTGGCCCGATTTGCCGCCTATTCGACAGCAGATTCGATCACTGGGATCGAATCTGCTGCCAATCGTTTGCGCTAAACGCACCCGCCGATCCGATTTACTCCGAAAATCGAATCGGTCCGTCGATCGCGCCATGGGGGTTACTTCCGTCGATCGCCCGCGGGTAGGGAGCGCGTCGCTAGCGGCGGCCGATCCGATACAGTTATACATTACCTGACGCTGGCTCCCTGGCATCTTCTCCGCGCTTCTCTCTTGCTTCCATCCCAGCGTACATTAACTTCCTGTGTCACTCCACTGACCAGGAAGTTCAAATAGAGGGCGCTCTATTTGAACTTCCTGGTCATGGAGTGACACAGTGTACACTGGGATGCGGTGCAGGGTGCAGCGCGGAGAAGAGGACCCGGAGCCAGCTTCAGGTAATGTATGTGGGGGGGGGGGGGGGGGGGGGACAGGCGGCGGCTCCACAGATTGTGATCGGTTTCAGGCTGAAATCGATTCACAATCTTTTCGCAGTAAAGGCAGCCATACGATCCCTCTCTGATCAGATTCGATCAGATAGTGATCTGTCAGCTGGTCGATCTAATGGCAAATCGACCAGTGTATGGCTACCTTTACTTTGTGCATAAATAAAGATATATTTTTTTAATAAAAACAACCTTTTAGCCTAGGTGTGTTTATAGATAAGCTGTTGACCTGCACACTCATGGAGGATCAAACAACATGAATGAACAATGAATGGCATGGCGAGTATGAAACATTTTGTGATCTAGCCTCTTTTTTTTTTTTTTTTTTGGAACGTCTCACTTTGCAATGTTTTGATTTTTTTTTCCTCCGACTAGTATCTTTCGGAGACAATCCTATTTAATGCAACATTGGTGCACTGGAGAGATTTTAGGAAACTCAGACTGATTCAGCTAGCTTTAGAATCTGTTTTTATTTTTGATATGTCCTATTTACAATTTGTAGTGGGGAGGGAGTCAGGGGGAAAACTGAAATACGGTCAATACACTTTAATATTACAGAGATAAAGCTTGCAGTTATTCATAAACTGATGGACAAGATAGACATGTGTTTAATGATATGAGGTATTTATTAACACACACATATCTAAAGCCTGGTAAACGCATCCAATTTTGATTGGCCAATTTTACCGTTACTATGTAGTATAAGGACCAACAAATGTTGAGTACTTATAAGCAGCTTGTGTAGGTAAGCTCTCATACTACATGGATGTGATACAATTGATCTGTAAATAATCGATCCAAATTGAAGGTGTGTACAAGGCTTCAAATGCTTGTAAACTGAAGCCATTGTTCTTGGCAGGAATAATGAATTGTAGGTTGCCTTACATTATTGCTAGAAAGACCATTATTTTGGTTTCCTCGATTGCCTCTTAGTGTGTCTTGCTACTTTTGGATGATTCTGTTTTTGATTTTCTTCCATATATTTATCCCAGCTATTTTTACTGATGGTCCCTATTACACAACAGGCAAGACGGGGACCAGCATTTCCGTTTTCCAAACTGGCCTTGTTGCCACCTTTGCCAAGGTCATCAGCCATCTTGTGCACAACAATTGATCTACCAATTACGCTGAATGGCCCGAAGAGGTAAGCGTTAATGTTTCTGAGATGTTGCTTGAGCTTTCCATTCTTGACACGGAAGTTTCCAAAATCACCTGGGTGTTGTGGGTGGTTCATGGAATGTGGATTGTAATGTCCACCAGCAGAATCGCAGCCACTGCTAAGATCACCAAAATCATGGATGTGAATGGCTCTGGCAGTCTGATTGGCATCCAGAGGAAAGCCCTCTATGGAGAGGACCACGTCTAACTTGCCATGAGGATAGGCTTGCTTGAAGAAAAGCTGGCCCGTAACTTGGATTTCACTGGCATTTAGCTTTGGATTAGGCTGGAGATTGCATGTAGCATAGACCGTTTTTTCTTCGGTGCTTTGGGCGGGAATGCCATTGAGTAATGTGTGCCACAATTCATTGATCTTCTGGGACATATCATTGAACTGATCTGATTGGCACGGCTGCTCATCTTCTGCTCCAGCTCCAAAAGAAATTGTAGCAACCAGGATGAGTATCGTGGTGATCATCTTGCAACGACAACTAAAAAGTAAAATATTGGGTTAAATGATCAGTTACATAATCGGCCTGCCGGGTTTATAAAAAATTGTACTAAGTGCTACCTAAAAGTATCAACCGAGCAGACTCTATGCTTGGTTCTTTCATTTCAGATTCAAGAATGAAAAGTGGCATATTTTAAAGAGTTGGTAATGGACAAGGGGGTATCTTAAAGTTTTTTAATCAACACCTATGATGGATGTCGCCCTTTGAAGATCAGCACCTGATCCCCTTGGGCGCCATTGCTGTGCTGGGCTGCACAGATTAGATTCAACTGTGTAGCAAACGCTCTGTGTTGCTATGCGGGGGTGTTGCACTGGGGAATACAGTACATATGAATTGGCCGCTGGGAGACTTGGGCGCAGGATACAGCCGGTTTGGCTTATCCTACTGCTGCACAAGTTCCCGGCGATGTTAAATGCTATTGCTGGAAGGCGAATTACACTGTTTTAGAAGCAACTTCAGCTCCGCCAAAGTTACTCACTGTGCGCCGCTATAGCCGTAATTCCTATTACAGCCTATGGTGAAGCCCAAATCTCCTGCGCTGGAATCGCAGCGCTCGGAGCTGGAGGTTAGTTCATTTGTTGGGCAGAACACTTGTGCGTCGAGGATCGGGCGCCTCTGTACACACGCTGAGGCAGTCATTATCGGTCGCCACAGCTGACTTTAGTCAAGCGTGTGTACAGGACTTAAAGAGGAACTGTAACCAAGTATTGAACTTCATTCCAATCAGTAGCTGACAATCCTTTCTCCATGTGAAATCTTTACCTTTTCTCAAATAGATAATCATAGCTCCCAACTGTCCCTCTTTTGGAAGGACAGTCCCTCTTTGGGAGCCCTGTCCCTCTTTCCTCCTCATTTGTCCCTCTTTCTATGTAAAAATCTATCTATCTCTACTAAAAATGTGTTTGATTGACTCTAAACTTTATTCCCATCCTTTAAATTGATATATTACTAATTTTAAAATGTTTCTATCCCGGTTCATTTTCCTTCATAGTAAGGACCAGTGTGGTTTGAATTATAAAACATATTTTTCCTATGAAATGTTTATGGTGTGCGTGACTAGGGGTGTAACAGGGGCGTTATCAGGGGTGTGGCAGGGGTGTGGCTTGTGTCCCTCTTTCTCATCTTAAAAAGTTGGGAGGTATGGATTATCAGGGGGTCTGTGTGGATGATATTGTGGTGAAACCCCTCCTAAAGTGTGATGTCATGACCATGGTTTTCTGTCTTCGAACATCATTACATTGTGGGAAATAACAGTTTTCCAACTGCCAAGCAAACAGTATCTCCCTCTGTGTATAGAGCTCTCAGTGACAAACACTCCGTACATATCTTCTGGCAGAACTAAAGCTGTAATGACCAGTGATACATTTCCAAAATTAAATCAGGGAGAGAAAAGATTTTACAATAGGCAAACACTGACTACATAATCTATAAATGAATATTTAAAAAAAACAAGCAATTTTATTAATTATGTTATTTTCATCTGAGGTGAGAGTTACAGTATTTTTGAGCAATATCGGTTGCCTGGCTGTCCTGATGATCCTTTGCCTCTAATACTGTTAGCGACAGACCCTGAACAAGCATGCAGATCACCTGATATCACCAATATTGTCAGAACTGAGCTGCATGCTTTCTGGTGTGATTAAGACATTACTGGAGCCAAATAGATCAGCAGGGCTGCCAGGCAACTGGTATTGTTTAACAGGGAATAAGTATGGCAGCTTCCTTATCACTCTCACCTCGAATTCTTTTTAAAGGACAACTGTAGCAAGAGGGCTATGGAGGCAGCTATATGTCTTTCCTTTAAGCAATATCAGTTACTTGGCTATCCTGCTAAAGGCTCATACACACACTCAACAAAAGTCTTTTAAATACACGATTATCAAACAACTTGAAGAAGTTGGATGATTTTTGTCAAGTAAAAGACATGCAAACGACAAGGCGTTATCACTGATAAGAGGTGTCCAACGACTGATAAGATGAAGCTCAAGTCAATCGATCTGTTGGATTGACTTGACAAATGACTGAGAGAAGTTGTTTTCAACATGGCAATGTGTACAGAAGTCTGCTACGACTTTTCAACAGCTTCCATTACTAACTAGAACATATTAGTCGTTCACCGGTTGAGTAACGATATGTAAATTCGTAGTTGTTCGTCGAGTCATTCCGTGTGTATAATAGTAGTTTGCATGCCAAGACGTATCTTTCCAACTTTTTAAATCGTAGTCTTTTGTAAAGTTGCTTAAAGGAAAAGACTTTTGTTGAGCGGGTGTATGTGGCTTAATACTCTTATCCATAGACCCTGAACAGGCATGGCGCAGATCAGGTGTTTCTGACGTTATTGTCAGATCTGATAAGATTAGCTGCATGCTTGTTTTTGGTGTGATTCAGACACTACTGCACCGGTATTGTTTAATAGGAAAGTAATATGGCAGCTTCCATCTCCCTTCAGTTGTCCCTTCATTCTTTTCCCTTCAGTTTAAGACAGGCTGCTGGGGCAACACGCCACCCTTTGGATGACTTTTGTTTTCTTGCCAAATTAAGATTTTTATACTCCTTAAAATGTTTATTTGTATTCACATCCCTAGCCCTAACAGTCATAGGCACCTGTGTCCTCTCCGGTGGTAAATGGGATAGATAGTGGAATGTTACCATGGTTAGATTATACAATAAAGGTTTATCTTTTCACTTGGATGAAGGGGAAACATACCCTGTAATTACAATGGTCGGGAACCGTAATCTGGGGACCATGACTCAAAAAATCCTAACCAGCTTCTACACTGCCACCATTGAGTCAATCCTCTGCTCCTCCATCTTGGTCTGGTATGCTGGGGCCACCGCCAATGACAAGGACAAACTTCAGAGGGTCATTAGGTCAGCAGAGAGGATCGTTGGGTGCCCCCTCCCCTCTCTTGCCCTGCTACACAACAACAGACTGAAATCCAGGGCTCGGAGGATTGCCAATGATCCTTCTCACCCAGGCCACCGCTACTTCAGCCTGCTGCCACTGGGCCGGAGGCTTCGGGCCATCTCCACAAAGACCACGAGGCACAGAAACTCATTCTTCCCCTTGGCGGTCAACCTCCTCAACGCCCTCCACATACTACCATCAATGCAAGCCCCGAAGAGCTGCGGGGCGGTCTGTGCCATGGCGGATCGTTCAACCAACCCTCCAGACTAACCATCTCGGTGTCACACTAGGGACTGTGATGCTAAGGATGTATAGGGTAATGCAATACTAGGTATAGTGGAATTCAATTGTATAGAGCAATGCAATGTGTAGTGGAATGAATTGAAATGTAACTAACTCACGCTAACCGATGCCTCTACGGCTCGCTGCTATCTATCTATGCCTCTACCTATGTCTTCTCTCTGAGCCAGATGTATTGTGCCAAAAACAATTCCGGGCATGACCCAGTCATGCTTGGCGAAATAAAGTTTTCTGATTTCTGATCAGAGAAGAACATGGAAGAATCCTTGGAATTCTGCTGTAATCACACCTAAAGGCGGAATTGGCTTGTGTAATTACATCCTCCCCATACACACCAAGGGGCAACTTGAAAAGAGGGCTGTGTTGGCCATTTTCAATGCTAAACATCAAAACTGAGATCTGTACCTTTCTGGTATTTTAAAAAGCTGTTACATAGTTATTTGGGTTGAAAAAAGACATACGTCCATCGAGTTCAACCAGAGAACAAAGTACAACACCAGCCTGCTCCCTCACATATCCCTGTTGATCCAGAGGAAGGCGAAAAACCCTTACAAGGCATGGTCCAATTAGCCCAAAAAGGGAAAAAAATCCTTCCTGACTCCAGGTGGCAATCGGATAAAATCCCTGGATCAACATCATTGGGCATTACCTAGTAATTGAAGCTATGGATGTCTTTCAATGCAAGGAAAGCATCTAAGCCCCCTTTAAATGCAGGTATAGAATTTGCCATAACTATTTCCTGTGAAAATGCATTCCACATTATAATCACTCTTACTGTAAAGAACCCTTTCCTAAATAAATGTCTAAAACGGTTTTCCTCCATGCGCAGATTATGTCCTCTAGTCCTTTGAGAAGGCCTAGGGACAAAAAGCTCATCCACCAAGCTTTTATATTGCCCTCTGATGTATTTATACATGTTAATTAGATCCCCTCTAAGGCGTCTTTTCTCTAGAATAAATAAACCCAGTTTATCTAACCTTTCTTGGTAAGTGAGACCTTCCATCCCACGTATCAATTTTGTTGCTCGTCTCTGCACCTGCTCTAAAACTGCAATATCTTTCCTGTAATGTGGTGCCCAGAAGAATAAGTAAGTTTTTTGTGAGTCAGCTCCCTTATGTCTAGTATCACTGTCGGCTGTAGCTGAGATGGGAGTGATTACAGGGAATCTAAATTGAGGAAACTCACTGATGGTTAGATACATGCCTATGTAGAGGGAAGGCTCTGGATACCTACAGCCTGTCCAGTCCTCAGTCTGTTCCATCGTTCCTGCACCATACCTGGTTGAAGTTATTCCACTTGCTAGGCCAAATACAGTGGGATGCTAAAGTTTGGGCTACCTTGTTAATCGTCATGATTTTCCTGTATAAATTGTTGGTTGTTATGATAAAAAATACCAGTTAAATATATCATATAGGAGACACACACAGTGATATTTGAGAAGTGAAATGAAGTTTATTGGATTTACAGCAAGTGTGCAATAATTGTTTAACCTCCTGAGCGTTACGCCGCTCAGGAGGGTTTGCAGCCAAGAGTCCCCAGTATAATTTTTAGAGATTGTATGGCTGTAATAGCTTCAGCTAGCACTAGGCTAGCTAGCAGTGGTGTCCGGCATCCAGCGATTATTTTTGATTCCCCCCGATCGCCCGCTAAATACATTACCCAGCCAGGATCCAGTCCAGGAATCGGCGCAGCCTCCCCGGACAGCTACGCTCTTCTCTATGGAGAGGATCGAACATGATGTCATGCGCCGAGCCGATCCTCCCCATAGAGAGGACCGTAAATGTGCAGGGAGGCTGTGCGATTGCTGGATCCAGGGGGGTAATGTATTTAGCGGGCGATCGGGGGGATCAAAAGTAATCGGGGGATGCTTGCCACCATTGCTAGCTAGCCTAGTGCTAGCTGAAGCTATTACAGCTATACAATCTCTCAAAATTATACTGGGGGACTCCTGGGGACAGCCGGCGGTATGCCCGACACATTGTCGGGCATGCTGCTAAGGAGGTTAAACAAAATTTAGACCGGTGCATAAATTTGGGCACTGTTGTCATTTTATTGATTCCAAAACCTTTAGAACTAATTATTGGAACTTAAATTGGCTTTTTAAGTTCAGTGACCCCTGACCTACATACACAGGTGAATCCAATTATGAGAAAGAGTATTTAAGGAGATCAATTTTAAGTTTCCCTCCTTTTACTTTTCTCTGAAGAGTAACAACATGGGGGTCTCAAAACAACTCTCAAATGACCTGAAGACAAAGATTGTGGTTTAGGGGAAGGATACAGAAAGCGGTCTCAGAGATTTCAGCTGTCCGTTTCCACAGTTAGGAACATATTGATGAAATGGAAGACCACAGGCTCAGTTCAAGTTAAGGCTCGAAGTGGCAGACAAAGAAAAATCTCGGATAAGCAGAAGTGACAAATGGTGAGAACAGTCATAGTCAACCCACAGACCAGCACCAAAGACCTACAACATCATCTTGCTGCAGATGGAGTCACTGTGCATCGTTCAACCATTCGGCGCACTTTACACAAGGAGATTCTGTATGCAGAGGAAGCCTTTTCTCCGTCCACAGCACAAACAGAGCCGCTTGAGGTATGCTAACGCACATTTGGACAAGCCAGCTTCATTTTGGAATAAGGTGCCGTGGACTGATGAAACTAAAACTAAAATTGAGTTATTTGGGCATAACAAGGGGCGTTATGCATGGAGGAAAGATCAGGTGTTTCTGACTGAAGTGTCATTGTAGGGCAGAATGGGAAGGAGGGAATTCTCATGCCACACATGCTTCCTTTCATGCCTCAAAATGTCAAATAAAAATGTTCATTCTACTAGTCGAGACCTGTATTGGAAAGCTGGGCACAGGTCACATGACCTCTGTTCAGTACAGATAGACCCTGACTTACGAACATCACGACAATGTGAAATTTGATTCTGTGGGAACACTGGAGGCACAGGGGGGCATAGGAGGTACAGAGATGGTGCAGTGTTTTGACTTATAGATAGATTCAGGTTTAGAAGAAACCTGCAGTCCCTATCTCGTTAAAGAGGCACTGAAGGGAAAAAAAAATATGATATAGTGAATTGGTTGTGTACTATGAATAATTACTAGAAGATTAGCAGCAAAGAAAATATTCTCATACTTTTATTTTCAGGTATATAGTGTTTTTTCTAACATTGCATCATTCTTTAATATGTGCAGATTACACAACACTCAGCATTCAAAATGAGTCTTTCAGAGCAGTCTGTGAAGTAATGACCTCTCCTCTAGCAGAGAAAAAGTAAACAGTTCACTTACAGTTGAGATAATAAAAGTCAGATAACCGCCCTCTCCACGACTAAAGCCCCGTCTACACCATAAGAGATTGCAGCGATCCGGCGGCTCGATTAGCCGCCGGATCGCCTCTTCCGCGTGCCCGCCGCATTCGATTCCCCGCTCGCCGCGTGTGCGCCGCATTCGATTCCCCGCTCGTGCCCGCTTGTCCCCACCGGCACCGCTTATCTTCCGCTCGATTCCCTGCCATTGTCCCCTCGCGGGGAGCGAGCAGGGAATCGGCGGTGTGGAGATCCGTTCTGTCGGATCTTATCAATCGAGTCGCATCAGCGGCTCGATTGATAAGGAGCATCGCGGCTGCATCTACTCGTGTAGATGCGGCTTAAGACTTAGTCGGAGAGTTAATGGCTTGTTTGCATAGAGATCACAACTGGAGTTTCTCAACTCTTCCTGTACTGGAAACAATTAGACTGATGTATCTGATCTTAATGTTTTATTTCTTAGCTGTACTACACATACAAATCATAATTTCATCATTTTTTTTTTTCGCTTCAGTGTCTCTTTAACTGGGGATTTCCTGTATATAACGTTATGTGTTTATTTTGGGGGGAAAAAATATACTGTCTGCAGTGGAAAGTGAAATAGATTTGCTTTTCATTTTGAATTGTCTATGCTTTTAAAATAATTTTTATTGCCTAGGGAAATTTTAAGGAACAAAAGAAAGGCTGATTAGAGACAGGAGCCAATGGACAAAAATACATACTAGAAATTTGTGACCGCTGTAGGTTATTACCGTATACTCTGTGCATCTTTGACGGCTTGTGTACACCCAAATGGAGTTATTGATTTGACTGCAGTGTTTTATGTAAAAGAAGAAATCCCTTCTTGCCAATGCGTAGTGCCAAGACACATCAACGTAGCCAAATTTCTCTGGCAAGGGGTAATCGGCAAATATTGACTCATTCGGTCATAGAGAAATTTTTTTATTTTTTTTTTAGAAGGGACAGAGAATGATCACTTTGTGAGAATACAGAGATGCACTTTCATTGGTAGATACTGTATAGAGCAGAAGCAGGAAAAGGCTAAATAAGTGTTTATGCAGAAATAACAGGACTGGCATACTGGTTAAATTCTTGCAGGAAGTAACCTTAGAATCTAAAGTATTATAAAACATTGAAAAGCTGAAACATGGAGATCTCTGTACATTAAGGCCTTGCTCACACTGCAAATGATTTATTTTGATCCAGTTTGTGCAAGTGGCAAAGCGGGTATTAATTGATCACCAACGTTCCAGCACTAGCCATATAAGGAGATCAGGAAGACTGTCAGGTAACTGGTATTGTTTAAAAAGAAATAAATATAGTGGCCTCCATATTGCTCAGTTCAGGTGTCCTTTAAAAACTTCAGCGCACCTGATTGGATGTTTGTTTTGATTTTCTTGCTACTTTTCAACGCATATTGCCTTCCATGTAAAAATGTAAATTGTCTCCATATCAAAGTTAGGCCGGATCCACACTATGGCCTGGTGAACACCAAAAACCGCTAGCAGATCCGCAAAATGCTAGCAGATTTTGAAACTCTCTTTCTTTTTCTGTAGCGTTTCAGCTAGCGTTTTGCGGTTTTGTGTAGCGGTTTAGATGTAGTAGATTTCATGTATTGTTACAGTAAAGCTGTTACTGAACAGCTACTGTAACAAAAAACGCCTGGCAAACCGCTCTGCAGTGCCGTTTTTCAGAGCGGTTTGCGTTTTTCCTATACTTAACATTGCGGCAGAAACGCCTCCGCAATCCAAAATCTGCAGCAGCCCGGGAGTATGCGTTTCTGCAAAACGCCTCCCGCTCTGGTGTGCACCAGCCCATTTAAATACATTACCCAAGCGTATCCGCAGCCGCAAGCGGATCGCAAAACGCAGCCGAACCGCTCTGGTGTGCACTAGGCCTCTAAGCGCTTTTCAGAGCGCTTTGTGATTGATTAGCGCTTTCTGATCGCTTTTTAAAAATTTCTCCCATTCACTTTCATTAAAATTGCGTTAAAAATCGCCACAATGGCATACATGAAAAATCATGGCAATTTTTACCAAGATGTTAATGAAAGTGAATGGGAAAAATTTTTAAAAAGCGCTAATCAATCACAAAGCGCTCAGAAAGGTGCTTATAATGTGGATCTGGCTTCAAAGTAGTTTTCCAAGGAAATAGGCATTATTCAATAACCAGTAATTTTTTTCCCATGATTAATTGCAAATGCTAATAATTTCAGATGATTTCTATAAATATCCCACTTACTTTTAACTGGCAATCAGCCAGAGAAGGAGGAAATGGGGGTGGTAGAGTGTTACAATTCAGAAAGACGTGTTTGCTATCAGTCCCTTACAATACCACTAATCTGCAAAAAAGAACAAAACCCACACACTTTAGCGGTGGTGTAGCATATGAGCACTGTGCGTGAAAGACCTTCTTACTTTGACCCAGGCTTTACAAAATAGAACAATTTTCTGTTTAGCCAGTCTTGCTTTTTGAAAGTAAATACTTTTTAACAACTTTAAATCACAAAAAAATGACTCCCCCCTGTCTCTCTCTTGTGGCTGGGAGCATTCTGCGTCTGCGAAGTACCGTAGTTACTGCACAGAATGCTCTTAGCTATTGAGATGCACATGCAGCCAGGCTGCGCATGCGCAACAAATGCAACTCGGGCAGAATACCGGGCCGTACAGGACAGGAGCAGCCCAAGAATATGGCAAGGGACTGAGTAGCCTCAACGGGGCTGGAGGAAACCCCAGGTAAGTATAAAACCTGAGTTTAGTACACGCTTTCAATTATGATTGGCCAATAACTGGCTACGGTAATTCTACCACCTCCCTATAGTATAAGGGACAACAGATTTTGAATACTATGAACAGAATGTGAAGGTATGTTCTCGTAATACATAGAGGTATTAAAATTGGTCTGTAATTGGACAATCAAAATTGAAGGTGTGTACCAGGCTTAACCCTTTAAACAAAGTTCTGATACTTTAAACTTTTTTAAACCAATAATAAAGTGCTGGGGCCTTTCTCTGTGTGATGTGAATTTGTTGCATGTTTGTATATTTCCAGATGCTGTGTGCAATCCTGTGACTGAAAATAATGCAATATCTGATTTCAGACAACAGGGAGCTGTGTTGAGGTACAGCTGAGGAAAAGTAATTCACAAAGTGCGGGTTTTAAAATAGTATTGATGTAATAGATGGCGCTGCGGTTCTAGCTGGCCAGCAGCGCACAGAGAGGTAAATAAAATCCTAATTACCTGTGCAGGAGAGGGCTCTGTGTCCAGTGAAGCAGGCAGCACAGATGAAAGCAATGCGCACAGCTAGCCTGGGGAACAAGCTGTATGTGCCCTGCTTTTGTAACCCAAGGCAGGGGGAGGGGTCGCACATTGGGATACACAGTTCATTATCTTTCCGTTATGTAAGCCACATTCAGCCAAGTTGCATCACCGATTTTATGTAACTTGCAATGTTTTCTCTCTGTCAAAAACTCAAAATATGTTCTGTCTACAGCAGCAGCTATACTGCAGAGCCATAAGAGGCAACAAGGAAGCCAAACATCTGGATCAAGGATTATATTCATTTCATCAGCTCTGCTGCATGACACTTTTATTATTATTTATTGCCAGTGGGGTAGCAATAGGGGGTGCAGAGGTTGCGACCACACTGGGGCCCATGGACAACCGCAGTATTAGCTCTCTATTGGTCCTGTGCTGGTAATAATCACTTCTATAGATGCTTTGAATAGTAGTAATCATTAATAAACCCCATCCCCTTCTTGAACATCTGACACTGTGGTTGTCCTTGGCAGGAGGTGTTGGTGCGTTATATCAATTATTATGTATAGAGTGCTTGAGGGGGCCCAATGTAAAACTTGCACTGGGGCCCATAGCTCTTTAGCTACGCCGCTGCTTATTGTATTACATTAAGAAGGCCTAGTGTATAAAGTACTACATTCAGTAATTGGGTACAATAGTAATGTAGAGCATTGATTCCTTAAAGAGGAACCCCATCCCAGGATTGATCTTCATCCTAATCAGTAGCTGATACCCCCTTTCTCATGAGAAATCTTTGCCTTTTCTCAAACGGATCGTCAGGAGGCTCTGTATGGCTGATTTTGTGGTGAAACCCCTCCCATAGTGTGATGTCATGACCATGGTGCTGACAGTTTGCGGTTTGTGAACCTTGTTGCATTATGAGAAATAATGTCTTTTTCCAACTGCCAAGCAAGCAGTATCTCCCTGCATAGAGCTCTCAGTAACGAATATTCCGCACAGATCACCTGGCAGAACTAAAGATGTCACCACTAGAGATACATTTCAAAGTGCATACCAGGGAGAGGAAAGATTTTACAATGGGCAAACACTGACAAAATAATCAATAAATGTAATACTAATTATTGTTAAATATAATCAATTTTTTTCATTGTTATTTTCACTACAGTTCCTCTTTAAAGTGAACCTTGTGTAAGTTAAAATGACTCCAGTGAACTATGCCTGAATGAATGTATAGATACCCCACCTTTCATTCCTAGCAGCTACTCCCAAACTCTAAGACCTCGTTCACATCTAACTGGCGCAGATGGCCGTGCGATCAGAACGCAATGTGTATGATCGCACACCATCTGCGTCGCTACCCGTTCCGCTGCTGATCCCATCCATTGACCGTGATGGGTCAGCTCTGCACTTGCGGACAAAATGCAGACAGCAGTACGCAAGTGCATCATAGCGAATCGTACTGCTGCGCAGCGCCTTTGAAGTGAATGGCAGAAGGGCTGTCTATACCCTTCTGTCATTCTTGTGTGTCACCACATCATACGCGCTTCCAAATGCGCACGGAAGCGCATATGATGTGAACGAGGCCTGAGCTCTCAGTGCACAAGGGAACCCCGGGGATAGCTGCTAGTTGAATATTGGTAATATTCTGCTGTTGGGCTTTATGTAATTCCAATAGTGATTAGCCCAAACCAGCCCCCTCTGCCGAGATTAGACTAGGATGTGTATGTAACCGTTAGTTGAGAGCTGATAACCTCTCAACAGGGATGATCCGCAATGTAGACAAGTTACATCAAGCAGGAAGCAGAGTAACAAGTTAAGCTTCGTACAAATATCAGCTGTTTTGTGGCTAGTCCAAGCTGCCTCTGATGAGAAACTAGTGTGTGGCAAAGGCAAAGGCACTGGTATAGCTTGTTCATATTGTGTTTTTAGACTTTCTGTTTTAAAGGAAAACTGATACTTAAAGAGAACCTGAACTGAAAATAACAAGTCAAAATAATCATACACAGGTCATACTTGCCTCCCATGTAGTCTACTCCTCAATCTCTTTCTCCTCTCCTGCATCCAATTTGTCCACTGTGATCAATGCATTTCTCCGTCCTCCATTGTGAAAATGGCCACTACACCATAACAGCTTCCTGGTCAGCACACTGTGAAACTGTAATATCACCCACTTGAGCCATAGGGAAACATGGACATTACCTTGCAGATTCAGTTGTAACTGACAGCTGCTGATCTATAACTGACAGCAACTGGTATGTTTCAGTTCTGACATAATATTGTCAGAACTGGAAGGGATCACTGTAAGAAGAAAATGGTTGGCCTCTGAGAGGAACTGACAGTGAGGTTAGTATGTAATCTTTATTTGCAGCTACGTCATGTGTTTATTTTAAATAATTTTACTCACTTCAGGTTCCCTTTAAACAGGAAAATGTATACTTACCTAGGGCCATGTGCTCTGTGGGCTCCCCCACCGTCCTCCCAGGCAGCTCAGCTCGCTTTCAGTCTCCTTCGTTATAAAGGTTTTAGTTGCGTCAGCCTGGCTGCACTGCGTATGTGTGGACCAGGCGCGTGTGTGCGCCTGTCACCAGGAGCGTACTGTGCCTGCACAAGTAGTGCTGTGCAGATGCAGAATGCTCCAGGTGATGGGAGGGTGTAGCTGTGCTGCCCTACTGGCGCAATTGAAGTCTTTCTAAATAGGAGGATTGAAGACAAACAGGGCCGTCTGATAGGATGCCGATGGAGCCCATAGAGTACACAGGGCAGTCGGAAGTCCCGGGTAAGTATAAATCCTTTTATTTAAGTAGTCTCAGGTACTCTTTAAAGAGAAACTATAACCTGGAATTGAACTTCATCCCAATCAGTAGCTGATACGCCCTTTCCCGTGAAATATCTTTTCCTTTTCACAAACCGATCATCAGGGGGCTCTGTATAGCTGATATTGTGGTGAAACCCCTCCCACAGTGTGATGTCAGGATCATGGTTCTGACATCACACTGTGGGAGCCTTGTTGCATTGTGGGAAATAACAGCTGTTTCCGACTGACAAAAAAGCAAGCAGCATCTCCTTCCACTGACCTCACCGGCCAGCAGTAAAAATGTCACCATGTGATAAATGTCAGAATGTAAATCAGAGAGAGGAAAGCTTTGGCAATGGGCAAACACTGACTAAATAATTTATACATAATTATTGTAAAAATGAAGCACTTTTTTTATTACATTATTTTCACTAGAGTTCCTAAATTAAGGATGGAGGACAGAGTCTCGCAGGTTTCTCTGCAACAGTTCTAGATGCACAGTGTACTAGTGTGGTTATCAAAGAAAAGAGGCACTGTAGTGACATAGTAGAATGCAGTAAACTATTCAGAATATTCACTTTTACGGCATATTTACCTGGTCTCTGCATCACAAATACTATAGCTACATATTTCTGTATATTGAATGTAGCTCCACCCTCCCAGTGATTAGATATGGGGAATTGTGGAATCCCCCCCCCCCCCCACACACACACACACACACCTGAGCATTCTGGGAGACCAGGTATATTTTGTACTGGCTTCAGAACTCTCAGTAAACAAACACTCGAATACAAGTCGACCTCATGTATACATTGACTCCAATATTCAACCCTCTTAAGCTGGAGGTTTTTATGGACTCAAGTATAAGTCTACCCAGCAAAGTTAATGGCTGCACTTGGGGACCAAGAGGGGTTAATGACTGCACTGCATACGGTATTGCAGCCATTAACCCCTCCTTTCCCTTAAGTGCAGCCAATATCTCCTTCAGGCCCCCAAGTGCAGCAATTATTCAATACCTTTTATGCAGCCCAGTATTTCCCCCCTGCCCTTGTTAATTATTATTTCAGACCTGTGTTTTCTTGGCATTTCCTTTCCTCAAAGTATCACTTACCACAGGGTAAGTTGCTGCAAATTGGAATGTCACTATTAGTACACACATTACTCAGTGTTGCCCGTGACTTGTGTATAAGTCGACCCTATACTTTTATGAAGTGAATGAGACCTAAATTTATAGACTTCTACTCGAGTATATACAGTATATGTTATTTTTAAATATTAATGAAAATGAAACCGGGTAGAAGGGTCCACTGCGGTTTGAATTATAAAACAACATATTGTTCTTATGAAAGCTTTATGGTAAGTGTGACTATGGGTGTGGCAAAGGCATAGAGGGCAGTAAAGCTAGTTTCCAGTCATCAAGGCTGGTGTATATCTGTTTGCAAAATAAGCATTTGTAATATTTTATGTTTCCAAATAAAAATAAATACCTAATAATTTAGTTTTTAGTGTTAACAAAAAAATAAATATGATAGTGTATGAGAAAAGCCAATGATGGGCACTACAATATACAGGATCTTCTCAAAAAATTAGCATATTGTGATAAACTTCATTATTTTCTGTAATATACTGATAAACATTAGACTTTCATATAGTTTAGATTCAAATACACACAACTGAAGTAGTTCAAGCCTTTTATTGTTTTAATATTGATGATTTTGGCGTACAGCTCATGAAAACCCAAATTTCCTATCTCAAAAAATTAGCATATTTCATCCAACCACTAAAAGAAAAGTGTTTTTAAAACAAAAAAGTCAACCTTCAAATAATTATGTTCAGTTATGCACTCAATACTTGGTCGGGAATCCTTTTGCAGAAATGACTGCTTCAATGCGGTGTGGCATGGAGGCAATCAGCCTGTGGCACTGCTCAGGTGTTATGGAGGCTCAGGATGCTTCGATAGCGGCCTTAAGCTCATCCAGAGTGTTGGGTCTTGCATCTCTCTACTTTCTCTTCACAATCTCCCACAGATTCTCTATGGGGTTCAGGCCAGGAGAGTTGGCAGGCCAATTGAGCACAGTAATACCATGGTCAGTAAACCATTTACCAGTGGTTTTGGCACTGTGAGCAGGTGCCAGGTCGTGCTGAAAAATGAAATCTTCATCTCCATAAAGCTTTTCAGCAGATGGAAGCATGAAGTGCTCCAAAATCTCCTGATAGCTAGCTGCATTGACCCTGCCCTTGATAAAACACAGTGGACCAACACCAGCATCTGACATGACACCCCAGACCATCACTGACTGTGGGTACTTGGCACTGGACTTCAGGCATTTTGGCATTTTCCTCTCCCCAGTCTTCCTCCAGACTCTGGCACCCTGATTTCCGATTCCGAATGACATGTAAAAGTTGCTTTCATCCGAAAAAAGTACTTTAGACCACTGAGCCAGGGTTGCCAACCGTCCGTCTGTGGACGGACAGTCAGTAAAAATCATGCCAAATTTAAGCTGTCCGTACTGCCCGTATTTTTAAGCCCTGTGTCCGTCAAAAAAGTTAAATTTTGCCATCCGCAGCAAATTGTTATCTGCGCATAACAATTTGCCCGAAGTACAGCAAGTCCGGGAACTGCAGAAGCTTCAGGCTACTGCCTCCTTCTCCTCCTCCAATCAAAAACCTTCATTTTCGGCTGGCACCTCTCTCCAGCCAATGAGAGAGAGGCAACCAAGTGTGCTCCGCCCCCACAACCCTGGCTTTCTGGTCCCGGCCAGAGCAGAATAGAGATGGGAAGTTCGGATCTTTTCAATGATCCGGATGATTCGAATCGGATCATTGAAAAGATCCGGATCTTTGATCCGAATCTCGGATCATTTTACTACCGAAGCATTCGGGGTGAGATGACTAGCAGGACAGGTCTTTCCCTGCTGTGGACAGGAGAAGGGGAGGGGGTGGACACACAGAGAAGGGGAGAAGATGGACAGAGGGCAGGGAGTGGACAGAGATGGGAGGAGAGACGAGCAGAGAGCAGAAATGTTTGTGCACACAATACCCACATGCTGCAATCATATGCTTTACATGTATTTATTTCACCTATATGCTCATCTGTGTACTTTCCATGCAAACGTCACACAGTGAAGGAAAGCATTCCCAGAAGATAAGTGCAGCTGTTTAGTGCCGAGTGCAGGAGGATCATATAATTGCCCAGCAATCACAGAGCCTGCAAAGTTACTGAGCTGTGCTGAGCCAAAAGCTTCCAATGTGTTCACTGTGTACAACTACGGAACAGCCAGCCTATAATGAGCAGCACGTTATAGCCAGTATGTGTGCTCTACACATATCTGGCAGTGGCACCCATGTCCCCTCTCTCTCATCTACCTGTCCCTGCAAGGCTGCCTCCCCTCCAACAGAGCGATCCATCTCAGCTCTGCTTCCAGGACCCCGCTGCCCGCTGAGAGGGGGCGTGTCGCTCCTGGCCCCACCCCTTTTGCGATCCGAATCGTTCATTTTGATGATTCGGATGATCGACTCATTAAATAGATTCGGATCAAAGATCCGAATCGTTCATGATCCGGACAACACTAGAGCAGAAGAGGAGACAGTTTGCTGCTGAGCACTGCTAGTAAGTAGTAAAGTCTGGTGTGCAATACTCCTCCTGCCTTTGCCATCTGCTGCTGAAGTTCTATTACTGGGTGAACCTTATCTTCTCTCCCTTCTCCGTGTCACTGATAACTGCAAAAGTGTGGTATGCATAGACACTTCAGCTGGAGGTGTGCTGAGTTGTAATTAGCTGGACAGCATTCATTGGAAACAGCGTGAGGTTGCAGGAGGGATGGGAGCAGGGAATCTTTTCTTCAGGCAAGGCATGGGTTTGAACCTGGCATTACAGTGTGACAAGCTGGAAAAGCAAGCAAGCAAGCACACTGTCATTCAGCAGATGAAACCCAAGCCAAGCTTTGTGTATTTAAAAATCACCTTCATGTAAAATAGCAGCCTTCTCTGCTGTGAAAAAATAAAGGCATTGTTTCTGTTTACAATGAGGTCTTGTGAGCTGCTCCAATGTACTTAGCAGCAATTCTGGATGTGTCTGCTGGGGAGGTTCACTTTCTGCTGTAGCCTGAGGAATTACTTATTTCCCTATGCAAGTCCCATCTTTATTTTTGTTAATTGTCACTTTTTTTGGTGATTATTTTTTTGTGTGTGATTATTATGGATGGATGGAGAGGCAGTGTGGGCCTCCAGCTAGACTTCTGAGTCCCCACAAAACACGAGGAAGTGTATATTATGGCTATATTTTATGTATTTAAATGTTCCTTTCCTACACGCTTTAATAGTACTGTATTATAAGGCTGTAAAAAAGAAAAGAATTATATATATGGTGACCATGCCTACATTTTAGCCCTACCCCCCAGAGAGTGCGCTGCTTACTCCGCCCCCTGTCCGTCCAAAAAGGTAGGTGTCCAGATTTTTTGGACCTGTTGTCCTGCAAAAAATTGGAATGAGGTTGGCAACCCTGCACTGAGCAACAGTCCAGTGCTGCTTCTCTGTAGCCCAGGTCAGGTGCTTCTGTCGCTGTTTCTGGTTCAAAAGTGGGTTCATGCTTCCATCTGCTGAAAAGCTTTATGGAGATGAAGATTTAATTTTTCAGCACGACCTGGCACCTGCTCACAGTGCCAAAACCACTGGTAAATGGTTTACTGACCATGGTATTACTGTGCTTAATTGGCCTGCCAACTCTCCTGACCTGAACCCCATAGAGAATCTGTGGGATATTGTGAAGCATCCTGGGCCTCCATAACACCTGAGCAGTGCCACAGGCTGATTGCCTCCATGCCACGCCGCATTAAAGCAGTCATTTCTGCAAAAGGATTCCCGACCAAGTATTGAGTGCGTAACTGAACATAATTATTTGAAGGTTGACTTTTTTTTTTTTGTTTTAAAAACACTTTTCTTTTATTGGTCGGATAAAATATGCTAATTTTTTGAGATAGGAATTTTGGGTTTTCATGAGCTGTATGCCAAAATCATCAATATTAAAACAATAAACATAATATTAAAACAATAAAAGGCTTGAACTACTTCAGTTGTGTGTATTTGAATCTAAAATATATGAAAGTCTAATGTTTATCAGTACATTACAGAAAATAATGAACTTTATCACAGTATGCTACTTTTTTGAGAAGATCCTGTAGTGGATAGCAGGTTTCCTCATCCACATCCCAAAACCATACAGATAAACAGTTGCGTAGCTAAGCAGCTATGGGCCCCGGTGCAAGTTTTACATGGGGCCTCCCCAAGCACTCTATACATAACAATTGATACGGTGCACCAAAACCTGCCAAGGACAACCACGTTATCCGAGTTGCAAGAAGCGGATGGGGAACAGTGTGTCAACCCTCCTGGCGGTCTATTAAAAACGCCAGGGGGCAGAGCTGCCGGGTTTTTTTTGTTGTTTTTTTTTTTTAAATCATGTAGCGAGCCTAGGGCTTGCTACATGATAGCCGCTGCTCAGCGGCATCCCCCTCAGCCCCTCCGATCGCCTCCGGCGATAGGTGATCAGGAAATCCAGTTCAAAGAACGGGATTTCCTGGAGGGCTTCCCCCGTCGCCATGGCGACGGGCTGCGATGGACGTCGTGACGTCTAAGGGAGACCCGATCTACCCCTTAGCGCTGCCTGGCGCTGATAGGCCAGGCAGCGCAGGGGTCTAGGGGGGGGGGGGACTCTGCGGCGGCGCGGATAGCGGCGAATCAGCGCGGGGCGGCGCCGATCGGTGTGCTGACGCAGCTAGCAAGGTGCTAGCTGCGTTCAGCAAAAAAAAAAAAATTACGCAGATCGGCCCAGCAGGGCCTGAGAAAACCTCCTGCGCGGCTTACCCTGAACTACGTTCGGGGTTACCGCCAGGAAGGTTAAGCATTACTACTATTTAAAGCATCTATAGACGTGATTATTACCAGCACAGGACCAATAGAGAGCTAATACTGTAGTTGGAGGGCCCTTCGGGGCCCCTCTACCCCAAGGACCCCAATGTGGTCGCTATCTCTGCACCCCCTATTGCTACGCCACTGCAGATAAATTAATCTGTCCTCCCAAAAATTGGCCTTACAGATACACGACTATCAGTGTTGCCAACCGTTCACGCTATTTTTTACTGACAAATACCTAAAAATTTACTGACAAAAGATTTTTTTTACTGACAAAACCACCTGCGCCGCGTGTAGAAAAAATGGGCGTGGCCACGCAACAGAATGTGGGCGTGGTCATGGGTGAAGCCAAATATACATGATTTTAATATTGCTGCGAAAGGTCTGCCAGGGAAGTTTGAGCTCTGCCATAGTGTGTCCCCCCCCCCCCCTCCCCCTTCCCCCAAAATACATGTAATCTTACAGCATTTCACCAAAAATCCACGTAATCTGGCAGAGGTTCTTCCAAAATACAGATAATTCGGCAGTGGTTCCCAAAAAATAGATGTAATCTGGCAGCAGTGATTCCCCCAACATACACATAATCTGGCAGCAGTTCCCCAAAATACATTTAATCTGACAGCAGTGGTTCCCCAAAAATAGGTAGCCCCAGGTCTATAGGTGTCACCAGAATAGGTGGCCAGGGGTATAGATGTCCCCAGAACAGGTAGCCAGGGGGAGAGATGTCCCCAGAACAGGTAGCCAGGGGTATATGTGCCCAGTATATGTAGGCAGGGGTACAGGGCCAGTTCTAGACTGGCACATATGAGGGGGCAGTCAAATGGGTAGGGGGCAACATGTTTGAGGAAATTTGCGGTGACTAAAGTGGGCATGGCAAGTAAATGCACATAATGAGAGACAGCGTTTCACCAGTAAATGCACATAAGACAGCCTTTCACCAGTAAATGCACGTAATGACAGACAGCTTTTCACCAGTAAATGCACATAAGAGACCGCTTTTCACCAGTAAATGCACATAAGAGACCGCCTTTTACCAGTAAATGCACGTAATGACAGACAGCTTTTCACCAGTGAATGCATGTAATGAGAGACAGATTTTCACCAGTAAATGCATGTAATGAGAGATAGCTTTTCACCAGTAAATGCACGTAATGAGAGACAGCTTTTCACCAGTAAATGCACGTAATGAGAGACAGCTTTTCACCAGTAAATGCACGTAATGAGAGACAGCTTTTCACCAGTAAATGCACATAATAAGAGACAGCTTTTCACCAGTAAATGCACATAATAAGAGACAGCTTTTCACCAGTAAATGCACATAATAAGAGACAGCTTTTCACCAGTAAATGCACATAAGAGACAGCTTTTCACCAGTAAATGCATATAAGAGACAGCTTTTCACCAGTAAATGCACATAAGAGACAGCTTTTCACCAGTAAATGCACATAATGGCAAACAGCCAGTGTCCTCAGTATATGTAGTCAGCAGATATATGTGCCCAGTATATGTAGCCAGAGGTATATGTCCCCAGTATATGTAGGCAGGGGTATATGTGCCCAGTATATGTAGCCAGAGGTATATGTCCCCAGTATATGTAGGCAGGGTTTTATGTGCCCAGTATATGTAGGCAGGGTTATATGTGCCCAGTATATGTAGCCAGGGTTATATGTGCCCAGTATATGTAGTCAGGGTTATATGTGCCCAGTATATGTAGCCAGAGGTATATGTGCCCAGTAGATGTAGCCAGGGTTATATGTGCCCAGTAGATGTAGCCAGGGTTATATGTGCCCAGTAGATGTAGCCAGAGGTATATGTGCCCATGGGTAGCCAGGGTTATATGTCCCCAGTATATGTAGCCAGGGTTATATGAGCCCAGTAGATGTAGCCAGGGTTATATGTGCCCAGTAGATGTAGCCAGGGTTATATGTGCCCAGTAGATGTAGCCAGAGGTATATGTGCCCATGGGTAGCCAGGGTTATATGTCCCCAGTAGATGTAGCCAGGGTTATATGTGCCCAGTAGATGTAGCCAGGGTTATATGTGCCCAGTAGATGTAGCCAGGGTTATATGTGCCCAGTAGATGTAGCCAGGGTTATATGTGCCCAGTAGATGTAGCCAGGGTTATATGTGCCCATGGGTAGCCAGGTGACCCCCCAAAGCAGGAGGGGAGCAGCTCGCTCTCCCCTCCTGAACTAAGTGAAGAGTGGCAGGCGGCAGCGAGCGGAACTTGCCTGCGTCTCGTCGCCGGCGCGGGATGATTTGCCGCTACTCTGGTTTGGTCCAGACCAGAGCAGCAGAACTTCCGGCGCAGGAGCGAGACGGAAGGTAAGTCCCGCCCGCTGCCAAACGCCACTGCCAGCCACTCGTCACTTAGATCAGGAGGGGGACAGTCAGCGAGGGAGGGAGAGCACTAAGGTGAGAGAAGGGGGGGGGGGGGGTTGCCCCCCTTCTCCACCGCTGCCCACAGCTCTTCCTCCACTGCGCTGCTGTCCTCCTGCAACAGAGCGGAGGAATTCACGGGCAGCTTAATTTGTAGCAAAAATTACGGGCTGCCCGTAAATTTACGGGCAGTTGGCAACACTGACGACTATGACTGTGGTAGCGATTCGATTGTGAGCTCTTAGGAGGAACAGGTAGGGGCTAGCCTATGGACTCGATCGAAAAAATAGATTGAAATTCAGATTAGACATGTTGGAAATCGATCTGGCAGGTAAATATGCCAGAATATTGTATGGTGCATTAAGCGCTGTGGAAGATGTCAGGTCTACATAAATTAAATAATAATAAGTAAAAACTCAGTGGTCTTTTCACTGAAAGTTCAGTCTTACCTAGCAGAGACCCCTGCTGGCCAGCTTTATATAGGCATTCAGGTCACACAATAGGGAAAACCAGTTGCATGATAGAATAAGCTGATTAATGCAAACCAGAAAAAGGAGACTTGGGATAATAGAAACATGTGTTGTGCCCATCGATCGCTAATTATATATATGTTGGGAAGTTTGGTCTAACTCAAAATTCACATGCCAATACATATGAATGTACACAAAAGTGAAAAAAAAAACATCAATGCATCTGCTCCCTTTTTGCACTAATGCACGCAATCATTTTCATGTATCTGCCGTACTAAACATTTTAAATGCTTACATTTTACCTTCATTTTGTTTAAATTTTACTTTCCATGCTTACAGCCAAGTATCACTATCCAGTTGTGAATTGCTCTGTGATTGCAAATATTGAATCTGTTACAAATGCTTCTTGACTTTAAAGTAACCCTCAGATATAGAAAAAAAGAAAAATGTATACATACCTCGGGCTTCCTCCAGCCCCCTTAAAGCTCAACACACACCATACAATTTTGGTTGTACAGATTTACCAAATCTATGTAGTATAAGGGCCAACAGATTGAAAATACTTTGAATGATTGATTGGATAAGCTTGTATGGTGTGTGTTGAGCCTTAAGCTACGTACACACATGCGACAACGATCGTTCGTTGTCAACGACGAACGAACTTTTAATTGATGAAAGAACGACCTAAGTAAAGTTAGTTTTAAAAGGTGTGTAACGATCAGATCGTTAGAACGAACGTTACATCACGTTAAAGTAACTATTGCGCCTGCGCATAAAAATGAAAAGTTCCATGGAGAAATAGTGAAATGCGCATGTCAAGCCTAGTTTCCAACGATGTACTACTTTTGCAAACTATCGTCGTTGGGAAAAATCCGCCAAGCTAGATCATTCGTTTTGAACGATCTAGCTCGTCCGTCGTTACACTTCATGGTCGTTGGCTGCTTTTTTTCAAACGATCGTCATTTGAAAGGATCGGGGAACGATCGTTTCAAACGACTATAGTTGCAAGGTGTACGCACCTTTAGGCTGATTGGTCCCTCACCGTCGTCCTTCAGCCCCTGGATCTTCCACTATGGGTCCCAGTACTTCGGGCCGGGCCGAGGCAAAAGGGGCTCCAGGCTCAGGGCGCGGTGTAGGAGGGGGTGCACAACTCGCTCAGCTATCATTCCTCTATTGTGTTTGTAGAGATTAAAAAAGGGGATACTTGGCAGTAACTGCAAACCAGATAACTAGAGATTCAGGTATTGAGGTCCTGGAGCGCCTCTTAGTCTAATAACAAACAATGTGTGATGGTTAGGGTGGGAGGGATGGAGGGGAGCACTTTGGTGTTTCAGCCTTGGGTGCTGAAGGACCTTATCCCGCCTCTGCTTTAGACAGTTGTGGCTGGAGGAAACCTTGGGTATGTCTACAGTTTCTTCTTTATCGCATGTACTCTTTTTAACGGTGGTGCAGGATAAATCTGGGCCACTACCTTCATAGAGTTTGCACGTCCTTCCCGTGTTTGTGTGTGTTTCCTCCAGGCACTCAGTGTCTTTCCACATCCCTATGGGGCTATCGCACTGAAAAATAGCCCCCCCTCCCCGCCAAAAAAAAGGCCTTTAAAGCAGGAGGATCAGCCATACTATGCCAGGGGAAAAAACACATGTATTAGTAGGTAAATACTTGATCTACTTACATAACACATGTATTTTACTGTCCACGTTTTGATTTCAGTGAATTATTTTATACAGTAAATGAAGAGAATTCTGTTCCTGGTGGGAATCATGTATGTTGCCGACAGTTTGAGGCTAAATGCTGATGTAATTTCTTCCCTTAACTTTTTTCTTTTCTCCTCCAATCACTCAAGGCTAAGTCATCTCAGCCTTGCTTGTAAACACAAGTGAACAGAGGATCATGTTTCAGCTAGGCAGCGAAATAAAGGGAAGAGGAGAAAAATGTTACAGATAAAAAGAACCCCCAGCATGCAACTGAATGGTAATGGCTATTGAAGGGCCAGTGCTCCTAAATTATGTGATAACTTCAAACCATAACAGCAGAAAAAGTTTTGAATGCAGGATTAGCATCTTTATCAATTAATACACTCAGACCAGTTGCTGTTAAAATTTTATTTTTATGGTGACAATTCCGCTTTAAAGGGAACCTGAAGCATAAGGGATAAGAGGCTGCCAAGTCTTGCCTTTAAACCAGGGGTCCGGGGTCCCCAACCTTTTTCGGCCTGGTGACCACTATCCAGATGAAACCGGGACCCGGGGGGGGGGGGGGGGTCTCTGGGTTGTGCCAGTTTTCAGGGAGTATAGCTGTCCCAATATAGCCAGTATAGCTGCCCCAGTATAGCTAGGATAGCTGCCCTAGTATAGCTAGTATAGCTGCCCTAGTATAGCTAGTATAGCTGCCCCAGTATAGCGAATATAGCTGCCCCAGTATAGCGAATATAGCTACCCCAGTATAGCGAATATAGCTGCCCCAGTATAGCGAATATAGCTGCCCCAGTATAGCTAGTATAGCTGCCTCAGTATAGAGAGTATAGTTGCCCCAATATAACGAGTATTGATGCCTCAGTATAGTTAATATAGCTGCCCCAATATAGCTAGTATAGCTGCCCCAATATAGCTAGTATAGATGCCTCAGTATAGTTATAGTTAGTAGCGTCTGCCGCTGTGTTATCTTAGCTGGCGGCCGCTTCCTCTTATACATCTTGCTCAGCCCCTCTCCTTCAATCCCGTCTTCTCTCACAGCTGCGTGTCTCCCGCCTGCTGTGAAGAGGCAGGAAGCTGGGCAGCGGTTCCCATGGTAACGGCGATATGCATCGCCGCTAGAAGGAAGCCACTCTCCTGCTTCTGCCTATTCACAGCAGCCGGGAGACGCACTGCTGTGAGAGAAGACGGGATTCAAGGAGAGGGGCTGAGCAAAATGTATAAGAGGAAGCGGCCGCCAGCTAAGATAACACAGTGCGGGGGGAGGGGGCGAGAAGACAGACCAGCGGCCCAGCTGCAAACGGCTCACGGACCAGCAGTGGGCCGCGGACCGGGGGTTGGGGACCCCTGCAAAACAATACCAGTCCTTCTGATCATTCTAATGTCAGTAGTTTCTTAATCACACACCTGAAACAAGCGTGGGGCTAATCCAGTTGGATTTTTGTCAGAAACACCTGATCTGCTTGCTTGTTCTGGATCTATAGCTTAACCTCCTTGGCGGTAACCCCGTGTGTGACACGGGGTAAGCCGCCGGAGGGTGCCGCTCAGGCCCTGCTGGGCCGATTTTAATAATTTTTTTTTTGCTGGACGCAGCTAGCACTTTGCTAGCTGCGCCAGCACTCTGATCGCCGCCGGCCCCTGCCCGATCGCCGCTATCTGCTGCGGCGCGGGCCCCCCCCCCCTCCAGACCCCAGCGCTGCCTGGCCAATCAGTGCCAGGCAGCGCCGAGGGGTGGCCCGGGACTCCCAATGACGTCCCGACGTCAGTGACGTCGGTGACGTCATCCCGCCCCGTCGCCATGGCGACGGGGGAAGCCCTCCAGGAAATCCCGTTCTATGAACGGGATTTCCTGATCGGAGATCGCCGAAGGCGATCGAAGCGGGCGGGGGGGGGGTGCCGCTCAGCAGCGGCTATCATGTAGCGAGCCCTCGGCTCGCTACATGATTAAAAAAATTTTTTTTTAAAAAAAAACTGCTGCGCTCCCTCCTGGCGGTATTTTTCATACCGCCAAGGAGGTTAAAGTATACTCGCATCCAGTTTTACCACCTCTGTGTACTGTGAAAGTCAACAGATTTTGAATACTATGTGCAGATTGTGTAAGTAAACTCTCATTCTACATGGAGGTGGTCAAATTGGCGGATTAAAATTTGATGTGTGTACCAGGCTTTAGAGGTAGAGAATCGGCAGGATTGCCAGTAAATTTGTATTGTTTTAAATTAAATATTTCCATTTCCTTTCTCACTTCAGGTTCCCTTTAACTATAAAAGGGAAATTAGTTGATGGCTGCCTCCCTATCATAAACCACAAATAACTATGGTATTGACATAACTACTCTGTAAAAGCACTGCAGAAGATGTCAACACTATATAAATGCACATAGTATATTGTCAGGGTTGTCAAACTCAAATACAAAGTGGGCCAAAATTGTACACTGGGACCTAGTCCCGGGCAAACCTCAATGCCTACTGGCCACCATCCTCCCCTTATAAAGTTCCCTGGTGTCTTATGGCCCCTCCTCCAACCCCTAAACAGTTCCCTGATGTCTAGTGGCCCCTCCCCTATACAGTTCCCTGGTGTTTAATGCTTCCCCCACCACCCCCATATGGCTTCCCTGGTGTTCTAGGGCTTCACCTCCAGTATACCTTCCCTGGTGATCTAGAGTGGGCCAAACCACTTGGGGCCAAAGTGGGGAAACCACTTGGGGCCAAAGTGAATGGCTCTGAGGGCCAGATTTGGCCCGCGGGCCGGAGTTTGACATGTATGGTATAGATGAAATTTAAACGAACGCCTTTTCTTTCATGAGGCATAACTGTAAAGGTGGCAACACAATTGTCGATAGGACCAACAGATAAATCCTACTAGATCTGATCAGAGAGAGAGGGATCCATCTGATTGAACCCCTCCACACAGATTTTCTGCATCTGACTCGGTCTCGGCTCTCCCCCACCGGCTGCTCCTTCTTCACTGCTGAGTCCTGGGCACCTGTGTGATGTGAAGACAGACACTAAGGGCAGCATGGCATGTACCTTATGTGACTACTAGAGGCCTCACACAGGAGGCACCTCAGGACAAGGAAGTGAAGAAAGAGGAACCGCGAACTGTGGACAGGTAAGAGTAGATTAGTCAACCGTCAAATCGAACGCCACTAGTGACACACTCCTGATTGACCAAATTTTCAAGCCTGCTCAATCGACTGAATGGACTGATTCCGTCTGATCAAATCTGCTAGGAATCGATGCTACAAACTACAGGTAGTACCCAGTTAACGAACGAGACAGGCACTGTAGGTTCGTTCTTAACCTGAATCTGTTCTTAAGTTGGAATATTGTGCCATCTCTGTCCCCTATACCTCCTCTGTGCCCCCCTGTGCCTCCAGTGTCCCCCTCTGTGTCACCTCTGCCCTCTGCACCTGCTTATACAAGTTTAAAAGCCATTTTTTCTTTGATTTTTTTTTTAAATCGATTTTCTCAAAAACTACAAGTCCGATTTGAAATTTTTTTTTTTACTTGTTGCCATGGAAATAGAGATTCCATGCCGTTCGTATCGTCGGGTCGTTCGTAAGTCGGACGTTCGTAAGTCGGGGACTACCAGTATTCCCGATCAATTAATTTCCAAATAATTGAATCGGCTGGATATCAATGCAAATAAAACAATAAATGTATGCCCACCTTTACATTGCTGTACATGAGGGTCTCCTGTACTACCCTATAGGATAATTATCCGTTACAATGCAATGGCTGTAGGGGTGCTGTGACAGCATGTACTGTTGTAGTCTTGCCCTGCCCTAGGGTAGCTTCATGCAACCCAACCCTCGCCCTAGAATTGCCACCTTCATATCCTCAATGCCTGAGGGAGGACCTACACGGGTAGTCATTTGGCAGTGATCATAAGAGGAATTAATCCTGTTAGGATTTTTGGCTGTAGTTACATAAACATCTCACTTTAAATGTAGCTCTATAGTTGTATAGCATCAAACAGACTGCTACATACCCCCTCACACATCATGGCGGTGCCAGGGAATCCCTCCACCGGGCAGCAGCACAGAAAAATGTAAAAAAGCCAGCAGCACACCAGATATCACTAAAATCCAGAGCTCTTTATTGGTACATCCACAAGACAGGCTGGTAGCTGACGCGTTTCAGACTCACAGGTCCTTAGTCAAAGCTATAACTAATCACCTGTGAGTCTGAAATGCGTCAGAACCAGCCTGTCTTGTGAATGTACCAATGAAGATATCTGGATTTTACTGATATATGATGTGTTGCAGGCATTTTTACAGACTTCATAGCTCCATAGTCATATTCCATACTAATATGAACTTTAAAGTAATGCATATAAAACTTTTAAGTGGAGGTCAAGCCAATCTTTATTTAAAATAAATCAAAAAAAAAAAAAGTATCCCATTCACTTTAAACACACAGGCTAATAAGAATTGTCAACTTCAATCTGAGCAGAAAAAGTTCTAGCTACAGCAATTTCTCAAAAATATTACTTTTCTTCTTCAGTGGACAGATAAAATAACAAATGCGGGGGTGTAACTTAACAAAGCCATGGATGAGTCGCCTAGCTAATCAAATATTCCAGGAATAAATCTGCATAATTACAAGGCGGTAACTAACAATGCAACATAATTGTGGATTTGGGGGAATTGGTTGGCCACAGTATCTGGAGTGTTTTTATGTAATGTTTCAGCTTGGGCGCACTGTTTTTGTTGTTGTTTTCAGTGTTTTTGACCTTGTTCTTCGCTTACCCTAACCAATTCACTTTCTAATGCCTAACCCTAATCTCTCACCTTAATTAAAACCTCCTTCTTGTTGTCTAAAGCTGGCCATACACTTTTAGATGTGGCCAAAAGATAGATCCCTCGATCAAAATCCGATCAGAGAGGGATCTATCTGGCCAAATCCTTCCACACACTGCACATACATTTTAAGCTGATTTCAGCATGTTCGATGCAATGCAACACTATGGGCAGTCGATCAGTATCTTCCGTCGGATGCAATCGACCGATTTGATTGATTTCAGCCAAAAATCCATAGGGCCTACATGTTGGGGCATCAACGAGAAAAATCAGTTAGAGCATAGCCACCGTAAGATTATACCCTTCCAGACCCGACACCTGGTCCTAACCTCTCTTATTAAAGTGGACCTGAACTCGTGCACAGGGCACAAGGAAAACACAGATTAACCCACCCTGTTTGTGTTTAGAATGAGGGCCCGTTTCCACTAGTGCAGTGCGATTTTTTTTTTTTTTGCGGAAAACACAAACTAATTTGCATGCGTATGTAAATTTTCATGCAAATTCGCATGCTTTTTCGTGTATTTTTGTAAGTATGTGATTTTAACCATGGCAGTGCCTGTGTGCTTTTACATTAATTTTACACGAAAATGTATGCAAATTTGCATGGAAAACTTGCATAGGGAAAACGCATGCGAATTTCCGATTAGATACATTACATGCGAATCGCACACTAGTCTTGCGGTGTGGGAATTCTGATGGCTCAGCTGTGCAGATTATTTTCTGCACAATCCTCCGCACAGATTTCCTGACAAATGGAAACAGTCCCATTGACTATTATTGGCTATGCAAATCTGCATGCAGAAAACGCATGCTGATTCGCTCTAGTGGAAACTGGCCCTGAAGAGCCTGTCTAATTCCCCCTCAGCCGCAAGTAATCACAATTGTAATTTGAGCTGTCAACCGTGTCAGCACAGCAATCTCGGCAGCCTCAGCTAATATGGAAACACAGGATGTTAACCCTTTGTCAGCTTCCATGAAAGCAAGAAGTAAACACACTGCAGATTTATTGCAGGAGTTCTGTGGGCTGCAACAAATAAATGGCATACAACTCTCATTTCCCACACCTGAACCGATTAAGGCACACCTGAAGTAAAAGGAACGTGGAGGCTGACATATTTGTAACCAATTAAACTACACAAATTGTCTGTCTGGGCTGCTGATCTTCTGCCTCTAATATCTTTTAGCCGTAGACCCTGAACAAGCAAGCAGATCAGCTGTTCTGACTGAAGTCTGGCCAGGTTAGCTGCATGTTTATTTCAGGTGTGATTCCCATACTACTGCAACCACAAAGACCAGCAGGACTGCCAGGTAACTGGTATTGTTTAAAAGGAAGTAAACATGGCAGCCTCCATATGCCTTTCAATTCAGGTTCTCTTTAACGTGAACCAGAGATGAAAATAAGCTAATGATATAAACCATTGGATCTGTCATTCTACTCCTAAAAATGACTCTCTTAAATATCTCAAGGTTTTATTTTATGTATAAACATTTACAAAGCAGATGTAATGTTTTATAGTGTCTGTTCAATTGCAGTGTCTCAAGAGTCCCAGAGTGAAAATACATGACCTATTGACCTTTTTATTTTTTCCCCTTACAGTAAAAAGCTCAGATATCTGCTTAGGAAAGTGTTTTCAGGCGGGTACACACGCCATATTTTTTCAAATGAGGGGTTCGTCAGACCCTCCCGCGGGGCGGTCGTTCTGCCGACAGTTGCACGTGAGTACAAGCTGTCGGCAGACCGTCTTTAGGTGCGTACACACGTCGGATTTGCGCAAATGACCCGTCGTTTGGACGTCCAAACGACCGGTCGTTCGGACGTCAAATCGGGCGTGTGTACAGTCTGTCGTAGTGATGGGAATCCCGGCTCTTCTCGGAGAATCGGCTCTTCTGAATCGGCTCCCATTAAAGAGCCGGCTCTTACGGCTCTCAATCGGCTCTTCATTAAATATTACTGGACACCACTCAGAAACGGAGGAAAAGTCCCGCCCCCGTCTCCATGACAACTCCTGACTGCTTCGCTGACTGGGGCAATCCCTCCTGCTACTGCTCTGCTCCGCCCCATACACTCCTACAAGCTGCAAGAGAAGGACTACATCTCCCAGCATGCCTCAGCGCCCTTTATTACACAGCAAATCAGAGCTGTGTGGGGCGGCTGAGGCATCGGCTCTTTCAAAACTGAGAGCCGGCTCTTGTCGTTCACAGCAAAGAGCCTGCTCTTAGAGCCGGCTCATTCGTGAACGACCCATCACTAGTCTGTCGTTCAGCTGATAAGAGCAGATTGCTCAAGTCCGCTCTTATCAGCTGAACGACAGACTGTGCACACGCCCGATTTAACGTCCGATTGACCAGTCGTTTGAACGTCCAAACGACGGGTCGTTTGTGCAAATCCGACGTGTGTATGTGCCTTTTGAGTGATCCGCTCTGCGTTTTAAGGTTCCCTTTAAAGGGACATAAACAGTGTATACAGTCAATTGATCTAAAATTATGTGCTTGTATATCCCATTATCTAGAAGGGCAGTAGAGGGTGTCTGTGATTTGTAATTCACAGCAGTTACATTATGGACAAGATCCATATCAGAATCCCTAATGGTTTTGTTGGCCTCATACAAAGTACATGGCTGGGCTCCTCTTGGGCCCTATACAAAAAAGTGTCATCCTTCTTTGGGACTTATCTTGGTGGCCCCCTGGGGATGGTTATGGCCCTAAGGAATCACTTGCTTATTATAGCTCTTCGAGACTACAGATGAAAATCTCCCTGCCAAATGTCCCCAGCTAACCATAAAATCTTAGTCCCCCTGCTCAAGTCTACATAATTTAATAAACAAATACATCCTTCAACATGGAGATTGTGCCTTCCTAGCTGCTACTGTGCGTGTTTTCACAACTAAAGTTCTCAAGAGATTTTAAGTTAAATTCAAGCTAAAATTGTATTGATACTGTGGGTAATGGTTTAAACCTTATTGGGTTTTTAATGCCGTCAGTGTCTCCATCTGGGAGAATTTCCCTCGCTTTATCTTGTGACAGGAAGTGGGCAAATCTCTATAACAAAGTCCGAGAACAGTAAGTAAACATTTTTCAATGGTTAAGCGTTAGATCCTTGTGTCACGTTTGTATTGCTGTTCGTCATTTTATCTTTCTAGTCTCCTCATCTTTGAGTTTGAAGACATGGAGGTTCCATGGACAGAAGTTGAGGAATGGCCTCTCAAGCAGACAACAACAAGAGCAACCTGATAGAACTTCATTTTTTACCCTCTGTATCCAATAGTAGCAAAATTATTTGGGATCTAAGAAGCAGGCAGATAGTACCAGCCTCAAACATCTACACATCTATGTGGAAACTAAAACATAAACATAAATCAAGTGTGAACCGACCCTTTAAAAGTGACCCTGTAATGAGACAGACATGTAGGCTGCCATATTCATTTCCTTTAAAACAATACATATTGGCTGGCTATCCTGATATTTTTCTTGCTCTAAATTACTTCAAGACACTTAGGTCTCTTTCAGATGGGAGGCTGAACTGTACATTTGCTGAGCAGTTCAGTATACCGTCTGCCCCTGTCAGAGGCGTATCTAGAGGGGTGCAGGTATGGCTCATGCCATGGGTGCCACAGCATCAAGGGCGTCCCTGTGCTGCACCCCCTTGCCTGCCCCATGCCTCCCTTTCACTCAGAAATTAGATCAGATTAATTCTGTGATCTCTGGAATATGGCTACTTAACTTTTGTATGTGGGGTGCACTTGGCTTTGCGTTAGAAAAGAGGACAGAGAGGGAATAAGAAGAGATAGTTAAAAAAGTAACTTTAGCAATATCCTGAGCCAAAAAACACAGGCAACCAAAATACATGCAAGTGAGAAAGGATGCTGTTTTTAGAGGGAAACGGGGGCTCTGATGGGAGGCAGGGGGCACAATTTCAGTGTTTGCCATAGGCTCTATATTACCCAGATACGCCCCTGCTGCCAGTACAATTTAAATGCAGCCAAATTGCAGTGGTTGTAACACCATGTGTGGCAAGCACTGACGCGGTGGTGTTAGAGAGCAGCAGAGAACTGGGACATGCCAAGTCTGAGTGCGGCTGCAGGCATGCTCAGATCTGACTCCATGGGGGGGGGGGGGAGGCACCTGTACAGCGCCAGTACCGAACGCTGATGAGCAGGAGAGGCAGTGAGTTCACAGCCTGTCTGCTGCCCGTCTGACAGAGGCCTAACTCGGAGGGAGTGTGTTGGTGTTCGAATTTGGGATCCTGCATTCAGAAAACCTGAATTATGCCGAGCACCACACTTCAGCACCCAAGCTAGTGGTCATGAGGGTCATGAGGTTACAGAATCCTTTCAAGGTGCATGCATCAGAGTCACATGACACAGGGCGGGAATGAGCCACCCCTGACCCTATCCCTAGCTGAAGTGCACTGTTCGGCATAATTCGGGATTCCAAATGCAGGATCCTGAATTTGAACATTCAACACTAGATCGGTTCCCCTACTGAAGTCTGACCATACTAACCCCATGCTTGTTTCATATGTGATGAAACAGCTCAACACGGCGCACACCGTATCCCTCGTAGTGCCTGGTATCGGCACCGCTATAGCTGCAATGCTGCAATGCTATAGTCTGCGGCAGCGTACCGGTGATTCGGGTGCCAACAATAGCTGGACCCCGAGTTACGTGTTCAAACAACCTCCCCGAGTTGCTACGACTCAGAGGGGGAATAGTGGAATTTCAGCGACAGCAGGGTGAGCCATCATTCAGCTCACCCAACTGCCCAGCGACGGTATAATATGTACGCTCTTTAGACTACTGAAGCTGGAGAGATCAGCCAATAAGTGCCAAAAGATGTCAGTCTCCATATCCCTCTCACTACAGGACCACCCTAACATATGTGTCATCGCCTGTCATACCTGTATCATGCAACATGATACTACTGATTACCAGGCCCTGACACCCACTTGACCCAGCTAGCATTAGTGGTAATTCCAATAATGCAACAAGCAAGACGTAGTCCAGCATTTCCATTCTCCAGGCTGGCCTGGTTATTGCCTTTGCCAAGGTCATCGGCGAGTTTGTGGACTACAACAGATCTACCAATCACAGAGAGCGGGCCAAATAGGTTAGCCTGGAGATTGTGGAGGTGCTGCTGAATATTCCCATTCTTCACTTGAAAATTACCAAAATCTCCAGGGTGATTCGGGTGGTTTACAGAATTAGGATTGTAATGTCCTCCAGTAGAGTCGCAGCCATTGCTCAAGTCGCCATAGGTGTGGATGTGAATGGCTCTTAAAGATCCATTTGGACTTGTTGGAAATCCTCGTATACAGAAGTGTGCCTCTAGCTTTCCGTCTGGATAGCACTGCTTGAATAAGACATCTCCAGTGATGTTGGGCTCCGTTGCGTTCAGCTTGGAATTTGGTTGTAGGTTACAGATGGCGTACAGCGTATCATCATTTTTCTGTAACCTATGTGGATTAACACACCAGTTCCATATGTCATCTATTTTTGTAAGCATGTCAGATAGAATACCTGCTTCGTTTTGATCATGGCTGCCAGCGTGGACATCGCAGGATGTGTAAGCAGAAAGGATAAATGCCAGGAAAAATAAACGCATGGTGAAATGACCCCTGAAAAAGAAGAAACGAGTTATGTACAGCAAACAAACAAGAAAACATAAATCACTGTTATCAAAATGATATCAATGCCTTTGCCTGAATATTCTTCAAGCCATGTAAAAGCCCTATCTGGGAATATGGATGCTTTGGCAATCCTTTTATCAGTTATCACTCTCCATCATGAAGTGTGGAAATACTTCATCCTCCCACATCCATGCCTTTTATTATCATAATCCAATATTTATAAAGCACCAATATATTATGCAATGCTGAATATAAGGGGTATGTTATATTTTCACCAAAGGATTGCCCTCAATATTCCCTCCAAATTCACAGTTCATGTACTTGTTGTTTGCTGTGCAAGGGACAGAGGCGTCTGAGCCATTAGGCAGCTATAAATTCTTGCCTAGGGCGACAGAAGGAGGGAAGGGCGACAGGAGGAGGGAAGGGCGCTGCTGAACTGAGTAGTGAGAGGAGAAATGCCTCTCAACTCACTCAGGTATCAGGTTACACAGCAGCATTGCCTGACTCATGACTAATTTACTGACTGATTCATTCATTTCCTTCAGCTCAATGATTCAAAGAACCACAGTAATGAATGAGTCAGTGAGAGAAGGCACTCATCCTAGTCAGGGATCCGAGTACAGCATCAGCTCCTGAGATTCATTCAGTCCCTCTCTCTGCTACTGGTAACTGCGTGGAAGTAGAGACTGTAGCAGACAGGCATTGACTGCCCCCCAGGCCGCCTTTCATTCAGTGATTTAAGGTTGGTCCTGTGTCTGCTGTATTCAGGTTTGTTGTTGTAAGGCATTGTAAAACACTAGGCTAGCTGATAAAAGTGCAATTAGAGGGCAGGCAAGCTGGTAAATATACAGAGCATGATGCAGAGGGGGGTCCATGGGAAAAAATCTGTCTGGTCTCTCCCCATTGTTAAAATGACTTCATGTGCAGATAAGGTGTTAAACAGGTTGAAAAGTTTTGACAGTCCCTAGACTCCAGGAGGGCTGCTTTCTGACTTGTGTGGGAGACTGGCAGGGACAGCAGTCCTATTACCAGCAACTAGCCTCTGTGTAATGTGGGACTGCAATACAGATAAGCTCTCTGCTCCATCTCAGGCTATTCTCAGTCTCACTCAACTCCTCCTATCTCGGCTAGTGCACGACAAAATCGCAATCGCTAGCAATTCGCAAATGCGACTTTGTGAAGCGATTTTTGAAAGAATCGCTCCAATAAATGCTACCTGCAGCATGTTTGCGATCACAACACTGCTGTGGGAACACCCTCTTAGGGTAACATTAGCCCAGCGCTTTTCAAATTGATGTAAATTTGAAAAGCGCTCTGAAGCCCTCTTGGTGTGCACCAGCCTTCTTCATTCACCTTTTGTTTCCCACTTTCCCTAGTGCTGGGTGTCTGTGTCTTCTTGTCATACAGGAAAGCTAAATAAAAGTGCAATCCTGGTGAGGCAAACATCTTCTTCTCTCTCTTTCAGCTTTTTTCTCCTCATTATTTCTCTGCATAAGGGAACAGACACACTATAAGGTAGTGAAAACCGGGATGTGTATAGTGTGTGTGTATAGTGTAGTGTGTGTGTGTGTACTGTGTATAGTGTGTATGTTGTGTGCGGTGTATATGTGTGTGTACTGTGTGTGTGTGTGTGGTGTGTGTGAGTGCATGCCGCAATAAGTATATTTTATGGTGAAACGCTCTGCTGCGTTACAACTATTTTCTGGTGAACCCATGCCGCAATAAGTGTATTTTCTGGTGAAACGCTGCTGCATTATGATTTTCGGGGGTGGGGTTCACCACAGGAGTGGGGGGGTATGGGGCTGGGGGCGGGGGGGGGGGGGTTGGCACCACAGGATTTCTCGCCTGGAGTGACAAAATGGCTAGAGACGCCCCTGGCAAGGGATGTATCTTTTGATTGGCTGATGCCTATCACAGCCAACCGCGGTGATTGGCTGCCGGGGGGGAGGGGGGGCTGGGAATAAAAAATATAGACAAATTAAAAAAAAAACAAAAAAAACCCAAATAAATAAATAATAAACAGAGCAGCAGCGATCCGAGCCCATCAACAAAAAGCTCTGCTGGTGGTCAGAAAAAAAGGGGGGCGGGCGGAAATCACTTGTTTGCTGAGTTATACGGCCCTGCAGCAAGCCCTTAAAGGACAACTTTCGCAAGATAGCAATGGAGGCCGCCATTTTTATTTACGTTTAAGCAATACCAGTTGCCTGGCTATCATGCTGATCCTCTGTATCTAATGCTTTTAGCCATAGACCCTGAACAAGCATGCAGCAGATCAGGTGTTTCATCTGACAAGATTAACGGCATGCTTGTTTCTGTTTAATTCAGACACTACTGCAGCCAAATAGACCTGCAGGGCAGCTAGGCAACTGGGATTGTTTAAAATGAAATGAATATGGCAGCCTCCATAGCCCTCTTGCTACAGTTTTCCTTTAGCCACTTCAGCCTACAGGGTTGAGAATTTTTTACATCTGAGCAACTTTCACCTCCCATTCATTTGCCAATAACTTTATCACTACTCATCACAATGAATTGATCTATATCTTGTTTTTTCCGCCACCAATTCGGCTTTCTGTGGGTGGTACATTTTGCTAAGAGCCACTTTACTGTAAATGCATTTTAACAGGAAGAATAAGAAAAAAATGGAAAAAAATTCATTATTTCTCAGTTTTCAGCCATTATAGTTTTAAAATAATACATGCCTCCATAATTAAAACTCACGTATTGTATTTGCCCATATGTCCCGGGTATTACACCATTAAAATTATGTCCCTATCACAATGTATGGCGACAATATTTTATTTGGAAATAAATGTGCTTTTTTTCAATTTGCGTCCATCACTATTTAGAAGCCCATAATTTAATAAATCGTATTGATATACTCCTTTGACATGAATATTTAAAAAGTTTAGACCTTTAGGTAACTATTTATGTTTTTTTTTTATCATTGTAATTTTTTATTTTATTTTTTATTAAAACTTGTATGTGGGTATTTTTTGGTGTGGGAGGTAAACAGGGGATTTTACATGTGTAAAAATGTATTTATTCAATGTAAAGTGATTTTTGGTGTAGTTTGCTATTTGGCCACAAGATGGCCACAGTCAAAAAGTCCTGGGAGCGATCGATCTCGCTCCCAGGAAGAAGATAGAAGCAGGGGAACTTTTTGATCTCAGAAAAGCCGCAGCGTCTGAAGAGACACTGTCGGCTTTTCTCCGGGGAAGGGGGGGGGGGGGGGGTCCGATCAGTGAAAGGGATTTATAATCCCTTTCATTGATCGCTGGGCTAACGGCCCCCAGCGGGAGCACGCACGGGGGGGAGGCCCGCGGGAGCGTGTGCGACCCGCGAGAGTGCGGGCAGCCTAACTGGACGAAAATTTTTGTCCAGTTAGGCTGAAGTGGTTAAAGCTGCAGTGGCCTAAATTGTAAAAAATAGCCTGGTCACTAGGGGGGTGTAAGCCTAGGGTCCTCAAGTGGTTAAAATGTGTATCTAAATCAAGATTGAAAAAAATCAAAATCCTTTTAACAACAACAGAATTTGTATTAGCTTTGGACTGTTCAGCAATTGCTTTTTTTGTTTAAACTGTTCCCTTTAATCCTGATGGAGCGTTTTTGTTTGGAGAAGGGATACAGCAAACGTGCTCAGGATGTATGCCCCATATGCTATTTGACATTTACCTTTCAGCAAGTCGTGCTACATTCTTATATTATCTGGGCAAAGACTGCAAAGACTTACAACCTTGCAACAGGCAGTATTTAAAGTTCTGGTTCAGTCTTCAATTTTTACATTCATACCAGTATTAAATATATTTACATTATCAGCAATGCGCACCATTTTGTATACTGCATATGCAGGGATTTGCATGCAATAATCACACAACATCTTGCACAAATAGCATAGGTCTCACCAGTTGAAGAAGGTACAGTACCTTCATTGTGCTTCTCTGTCCACATTTCTGTGCAGCCTGGATGATACTGTAGCATTGCAGCCATGCACAAGCAGTAATCAGGCAGCAGCTTACACAGAAAGCAGAGGTCTCACTGGCTAGTGCAGGCCCAGAGTAATGTGCAGATAGCGAGCAGACTACAAGTGGCTGCCAGCCTGCCCACCATCCACTGCTCACACATCTCAGACTGACGTATGACTCGTGCCCGCCCACTTTCCACTATAAACAGATACAGAATACCGTAGGGGCCAAAAAACAGGCTTACTTTAACAGAAATTCCATTATATTAGAGTTTTCTATATTAGGGTTGGCAGTGGCTGGATAGAGTAATGGTTAAGGGATCTGACACAGGAGACGTGGGTTCATGTCTCGAATCTTCCTGTTCAGTAAGCCAGCACCTATTCAGTAAGGAATCCTTGGGCTAGACTCCCTAACACTGCTACTGCCTATAGAGCGCGTCCTAGTGGCTGCAGCTCTGGCGCTTTGAGTCCGCCAGGAGAAAAGCGCGATATACAAATGTTCTGTGTCTACTATACCAGGCATTACTCTCATATACTTATAATGGGACTTGGCCGGGACCTGGACACAGAGGGCTTGATTCAGTAACCAGTGCTAACTGTTAGCACGCTTCTGAAAAGGCCATTATCACGCCTAAACACTCAGTTTGGGCATGTTAAACTCAGATCGCGCGCAAAGACACGCGTGCAAAACTGTGTGCACGCACAGCGTGGTGCGCGCAAAGTGCCCATTCACATCTATGCGACGTTTCGCGTGCACCAGACTTAACGGGACTTTGCGCCCGATCTGATTTTAGAAACGGTGCTAACCTACTTAGCACCCTGGTTAACACGCCTAACGTCTTTAGGCGTGCTAAGTAGGTTAGCACCGTTTACTGAATCAAGCCCATAGTTTACTATACTTGAATGTTTACTATATGTAAGTTCACTATAACGAGATTATACTGTAAATATATTGAAAGTACTTGTCATCTGGCTTCTAAAAGACAGCGTTCAGTAGCTCCATATTGTCAGTGGAGTGAGAATTCCTTCCCAAGCAAAAAGCAGATTACTTGCAGGGATCATACGTTAGTCTCCTTTTTTGGAAGACCACTTGATGCCATACACAAGCTTTTCATGAATTGCTTGTGACCAGTGAACAGATTTACTGCTCTGCCCATTCTGGAAGGGGAGAAATAGAAGTCCAGAGGCTCGGCAGTAAATTGTGTATTCAGGGCCAGTTCTAGACTTTTTGCTGCCTGTGGCAACCTGAAGCAAACTTGTAAGGATGCACCCCCCCCCCCTGATTTGGAGTAATCGCACAGCACCCAAAAACTTTCACCCACAGTATAGGTAGGTAGGTAGCCAGGTATAGGTGCCTCCAGTATAGCTAGCATAGTTGCCCCAGTATAGATAGTATAGTTGCCCCAGTATAGGTAGCTAATATAGTTGCCCCCAGTATAGGTAGTATAGTTGCTCCCAGTATAGGTAGTATAGTTGCCCCAGTAGAGTTCACTAGTATAGTTGCCCCAATATAGGTAGTACTGGGGCTCCAGTATAGGTAGTACTGGGGCAGGAAGGAGAACGGCAGCTCCCTGTAGCAGCGATGTATATCGCCGTTACCAAGGAAACTGCTGTCCTGCTACCTGCCTCTTCACAGCAGCCGCAGGATGCACTGCTGTGACAGAACAGAGGACAAAGCATGCACAGAGGAAGGGGGGGGGGTGCAGAATGCTGTTCCTTGTCCCATGCCCTCTGACGCAAATGCATCACTTGGCATCATGGGCCAACCGCCCCTGTGTGTATTGTGTGTATTATCCAATAGTGGTCAGCCACATATTATTCAACTCTGTGAATCAGTGAAGAGTAGGGTGCCAACATCTGGGTACACTTAATAACTCCCTACTAGCTTGTGCTCAACACAACAAAACAATTCATTTATACATATGACCCAGAGACCAAGCATCATGTATCAAAAATGATGTATTTTACAATAATGCAATAAATACACACAATGTACACCCTTGATCCCTAGGAATTGCACCACCCCTTAAAAATAGAAGGAATAGATCATGGAGCTCCTGGCAACTATATAATTTGCAATAAGGCACTATTGATCCTCCTCCTGAATTCACACCTACAACTAATCTGAAAAGTTCATGTGCCTGTCACACAGAGAACTCTTATGGTTTCCGGTTGGATGGCAACAAGACAGCAGTAAAACCTCCCAGTACTGCTGGGCACATCGAGCTACACCGCTGTTCAGATGTGATACAGTGCTGGAAATACACTACTCTGATACTATGCGCCATACTTTGCATATAACATTACCTGGCCAGGGATTACTCACATGTCCTTCCGTGATTGGTGAAATAAAAACATGTAGCACCGGCTCACCGTAATTGCAGCCTCTCCCTGTGATATACAGTATCAATTGATATGCCGTGTAACAAGGTCTATATAGGAAAGACGGGGAGGGATTTGGAAACACGGATAGGAGAACATATCAAAAATATTAAGGCTAAAAATGTAGATAGTGCGGGTGCACAACATTTTAACCTTTTCAGATTAGGTGTAGGTGTGAATTCAGGAGGAGGATTAATAGTGCCTTATTGCAAATTATATCATTGCCAGGAGCTCCATGATTTATTCCTTCTATGTTTAAAGGGGTGGTGCAATTCCTAGGGATCAAGGGTGTACATTGTGTGTATTTATTGCATTATTGTAAAATACATCATTTTTGATACATGGTGCTTGGTCTCTGGGTCATATGTATAAATGATCTGGGGACACTTGTCCATATGGTAGATTGTCCCCAAGAATGATTAAAAACTATAATTTCAGACAATGAAAATCTAGCATGTGTATATAACTTTCCATAGCATAGTACTAATCGTCTCAAGTCTGTGAACAAATTTGATATCAGGTCTGTTGTTTTTCAAATATGATTAGCAATAACAAAAACTCCGTTGTAGAGTAAGAATTTCAAAAGAATATGAAGATATTTCAGAATACATAACACCGCACCAAATTTTCTTTCTTTTGTTTTTAAGCATTTGCTGGTCCAAAAGACTCCTAAAAACCATGCTGACAATTTTAGAATCAAACCATAAAAAAGAAAGTATAAAAACAAAAATTTGGTTAAAAGTTCTTATTTTAGAGACTATTGGATGATGTGAAAATTGGGTTTTATTAGCTGTTATTTTACAACTTTGTTTTTATTAAAAAAAATAATTTAAAAAGATTGTTGGTAAAGTCAGCCACACACGAATGCTGATTGACCATATTCATGCAGTCCATTTTTTAAACAATCTAAAAAGAACGGAACAGAATCTAGAGTAAACAATCAAATTTACAGGGTAAATTTAGCTATTGATTTTCTTTTCAAATAGATTGTGAATACACTTTTGGCATTTACCAATCCTTCTAACTGATAATTTCATAACAACAGATACAAAAACATTATTTGCTTTGAGGTAGAATTTTTTTAGTTTTTAGGCCTCTTTCACAGTGCGACGTTAAAGTCGCACGTTATAAAATATTGTAACGCACAGCAATGCAAAGTCTGTGTGACATTCACAGTGCACACGTTGTGTTAGTGTGTAACGTGTAGCGTTAGTAGAAAGTGCTGCATGCTGTGCGTTTAGCAATGAATATGCTGCGTTACTTGTGTTGCACATGCTCAGAAATGTTTTTTTTTCTTTTTTAAAATGTTTCGCATGCGCCGTTTTCGTTCCATAGTAAATACATTTTCGAACGTGCGACTTTAACGTTGCACTGTGAAAGTGTATATGCGTTGCGTTAGTGCCGCATGTGCGACCTTAACGTCGCCTCAAACGCAACGTCCTACTGGGAAAGTAGCCTTATTGTTGCAACTGCAACTTGACAATAGTCAAGTGAATGGCATTTTCATATAGTAGTCTTATTTAATTTCACTGCTTCTCCTAAGTTTTCTCAGAGGAGATAATTTTTCTTCTTCTATTTAAAATAACTTTTCAGCACTCTGCAATTGAAAAAGTACCAACAAGTTGGTGAAAAGTACTGCCCAAATTATTTTAAGTATTTTCATACTTGCAGGTGGCTTAAAAGGCATTTTATTGATAAGGTGTAAAAATATCATCTAGGAGAAAACGTAGAAGAAAAAGGGAATTGAATAAGGCCCAGTGTGCGTGTCTGTGGCCAACATAAGATTTAGGCTAATTTCACACCAGGACGTTGTGTTAGAGGGGGCGTTAAGGTCGCATAACGTCCCCCTAACTCAACGCCTGGTGGTGCTGGATCTGGACGTCAGAGTGAGCCGCGTTGTGCAGCTCACTCTGGCGTCAGTGATGCCGTGATGCGCACTCTTCCTGCTCCAGGAAGTAAACACTGCACGTCATAACGTGCAGTGCATATTATTAGCCATGAGCCTGGCCGCTCTCCACTCCTCCCCAACATTACTGAGCATGTGCAAGCAGTCTAACGCGGCTCAGCCGCGTCCAAAGTACTGCATGCAGTACGTTGTCTTGTGACGCAGCGTTACAATGTAACGCAACGTCCGCACTGTGAACAGCCTCATTGATTTTTCATTACTGTGCGGTGTGCTGCGTTACAGGCTGCTCTAACGTGCGCCTGTAACGTCCCACTGTGAAACCAGCCTAAAACCATACAGACCTCAAGGAACGTCCTATGCCTCATACGTTACTCAAGACAATTCTATGATGGTAAATTGGGCCAACTGAAGCCCATATGCAATTAACCTTTTCTCCTAAGTTTTGAGATAATTGTCATATTATCTTTAAAATAACGTTTAAAGGACAACTGTAATGAGAGGCTGCCATATTTATTTCCTTTTTAACAATACCAGTTGCCTGGCTATCCTGCTGATCCTCTGCCTCTAAAGCCACATCTACATGGTTCAATTTTCCGTCAGACCGGATCCATTAGATACGGTAATTTCCAACCGTTCCATTTGGATTGAGTTCGATTTTGCAATAGATTTTGGGTACTTATCAATGCAAAATTGATCTGAAACAATTTGGACATCTACACATGATGCAATTTCTTATCTGATCACGAGTCGATCTGATAGAAAATTGTACCATGTAGATGAGGCTTTATACTTTTAGCCACAGACCCTGAACAAGCATGCAGCAAATCAGGTGTTTCTGCCATTATTGTCAGATCTGCCAAGATTTTCTTCATGCTTGTTTCTGGTGTGATTCAGACACTACTGCAGCCAAATAGACCAGCAGGGCTGCCAGGCAACTGGAATTGTTTAAAAGGAAATAAATATGGCAGCCTCCATATCCCTTTTGTTACAATTGTCCTTTAATCATTTTACAATTGAAAAAGTACCCAGAAGTTGGTAAAAAGTACTATCAAAATTATTTTGAGTATTTTCTCTTGCTGCTCATTTAAAAAGCATTTTATGACAAGGTGTGAAAATTATCTCCTAGGAGAAAACTCAGGAGAAAAAGTGAATTGCATATGGCCCCAAATAATTAGTCTTTAGCTTTCCTGTCTTCCCAAGAAAAAAAGAATGCTATTAATGCCACACCTGTCGTACAAAAAGGCATCCGAGCCAAGAGAAAAAGTCTCACTATAGTAAGCAGCCAACGATGGTTCAGCAACACCTTTGATTAAAAACTACAGTCTACCTGACTGAGCACAGGTGGATGTAATGCTATAACAAAGAATTAGCCCAAATATTTGCACTAGCAGACCAAGCAATGCAATAGCAACATGTGTGGTGTGTACAAATTTCACTGGTAACTTGCAGACAGCATAAAATCAGCCAGGAGGAAATGTTGGTAGCGTTCTAGCAGCCAGTGAGTGCTGAAATACCTGTGCAGTGAGGTGATTCCGGTGCCCAGTGAAGCAGGTATCAGTGTCACAGATGGAAGCAGACTGTGCAGGCAGCCTGGGATGAGCACTGGTTTTGTAACCTTGTGCAGTGGGAGGGCTCACTCTGGCTGCACATTCCAGTGTTCATCAAATCAGTGCCACTTCACTACCATCTATCTGACCTGAGGCACTGACTTGTTTATCAAGACAAAATATTCCAGTCACCCGGTGGAAGGTTCCATGGAACTGTTGCTGTAAACTATTAAGAATTGCAATTTAAGTAAATTTAAAATATATAATACCTTACCAATATTTCTAAAGCACCAGCAGCAGGGGCGTAGCAATAGGGGTTGCAGAGGTTGCGACCGCATCGGGGCCCTTGGGCAAGAGGGGCCCCAAAAGCCCTCCCTCAACTACAGTATTAGCTCTCTATTGGTCCTGTGCTCATAACAATCACTTCTATAGATACATTGAATAGTGGTTATCATTAACAGACTGTTTATCAAGACAAAATATTCCAGTCACCCCGTGGAAGGTTCCATGGAACTGTTGCTGTAAACTATTAAGAATTGCAATTTAAGTAAATTTAAAATATATAATACCTTACCAATATTTCTAAAGCACCAGCAGCAGGGGCATAGCAATAGGGGTTGCAGAGGTTGCGACCGCATCGGGGCCCTTGGGCAAGAGGGGCCCCAAAAGCCCTCCCTCAACTACAGTATTAGCTCTCTATTGGTCCTATGCTCATAACAATCACTTCTATAGATACATTGAATAGTGGTTATCATTAACAGACTGCTCCCCATCCCCTTCTTGCACCTCTGACACTGTAGTTGCCATTGGCAGGTTTTGGTGCGCCGTATCAATTGATACGTATAGAGTGCTTGGGGGGGCCCCATTGTAAAACTTGCATCGGGGCCCACAGCTCCTTAGCTACGCCACTGACCAGCAGGTATGTGGAAAGCATTCCATCTCCGACCTAAGCTATCGTGCCAATAGAGTTTGTGATTATGGTCTTACTACTGACTGACAGACAGACTGTGACCAGTCATGTAGAGATACAACCACACTCTTGCTACCTGAATGCTGATAAAACTGAGGTTCTTGTCCTTGGAGGTCAGTGCCTGGCAGTCAGCATCACTAATGATAGGGAGTTCAGACCTGAATAGCTATAACTGTGCTATTATCGCGATTTCAGCATAAGAAACACTTTCTATATTTATATATTGCTGTATTATGTAACCCCCTCCCAGAGATGCTTAGCCTAGCCTATGTTTTCATGAAGCCTTCTTCTTCCAGTGCATTCTGGGCGGTCAGGTGTTGTTTTGTACTTCGGAACGCACGTCAAACAAACATTGCAAGTGCGACACCATACACTTGTGGGTCGGGGAGGGGTTGGCAGCAGTAGGTGGCAGAAACTGGACATTTTGCAGTATATTCCATGCTGAAATCTATTGCAAATTGCTGTGCAGTATGTGGCCAGGCAATAGATCCCTCTCCGATCAGATTCAATCAGAGAGGTATCTATCTAAAGGTGGCCACAAAGGAAACAATAAAATGGTCCAATTTTACAGTAATTCGATAAATCCGATCGGATTTCCTGTTTTTTTTTCTATTTCAATCGATCCGGAATGCCAGATATTTCTCTTCAATTTCTACTAAAGATTGTATGGTGTGTGTTGGATTGTTAATTTATTAATATACACACCCTATCAATTTTGTCAGAGTTTCCAATCATTTTTATCATAATTGAGGAAAAAAATGAACATACATGTGTGGTACATTGGTCATATTTTTTAAATGTTACAATCAGTCAGAAAAATTGATTGCAATTCTTAAATTGAACAGATATTTAAAAAATGGTATAGTTTGTGGCCACCTTAATGGTCAATCTGCTACCAGATCGAACAACGTATGGGTGCCTTTACTTTAAGCTGCACACTATCTGTCCACTTCCAACATCCTCTATAATAATCCTCAAGTTTCTCTGCGTCCCATGTCTGTGTGCGTGTGTTTTTTTTGTTGTCCGCATGTGCAGGGAGGGAGGGGCCAGGAGGGGCGGTAGTGTGCACTCGCGGCGGGCATGTGCCCGTTTTTAAATGGGCTAAGGTCACTAGTACTATTATTTTGTGTGATGTAGCAAATGACTGCAAAAAAAAATAAAATACCAGTATGTAAATATGTATTATAAGCCTCGCCAACAGTCGGGCTGGTGCCAACTTCTGCAGCTTATTCTAAATGTAATCTGTATTTATCTAAAGAAAAAGTACAATAAGTACAAGTTCAACATCAGCAATAACAAACAAATTACATTAACGTGTACAAGAGATACAGTAGCAGGAAAAAGTATGTGAACCCTTTGGAATTATATGGATTTCTGCACAAATTGGTCATAAAATGTGAATCTGATCTTCATTTAAGCCACAACAAAAGACAATCACAGTCTGCTTAAACTAATACCACACAATGTTTCCATGTTTTTATTGAACACACCATGTAAACATTCACAGTACAGGTGGAAAAAGTATGCGAATCCCTAGACTAATGACATCATCAAGAGCAAATTGGAGTGAGGTGTTAGCTAGCTGGAGTCCAATCAATGAGATGAGATTGGAGGTGTTGGATACAGCTGTCCTGACCTAAAAAAAACACTCCAGTTTTGGGTTTGCTTTTCCAAAGAAGCATTGCCTGATGTGAATGATGCCTCGCACAAAAGAGCTCTCAGAAGATCTACGATTAAGAATTTTGACTTGCATAAAGCTGGAAAGGGTTATAAGAGTATCTCCAAAAGCCTTGCTGTTCATCAGTCCATGGTAAGACAAATTATCTATAAATGGAGAAATTCAGCACTGCTGCTACTCTCCCTAGGAGTGGACTTCCTGTAAAGATAACTGCAAGAGCACAGAGCAGATCCCACAGTGAGGTGAAGAACAATCGTAGAGTGTCAGCTAAAGACTTATAAAAGCCTCTCGCATATGCTAACATTTCTGTTAGGGAGTGGTGGGGGGGGCTGGAGGAAGCCCATCGTATGTATGAATTTTTTTTCCTATGTATTTCAGGTTCCCTTTAACTAACTAAATATAAGTAAAACATCACCACAACAAATTAAGCAGGTTAAATTGGTATCATAAGGCAAGCCAGGAACAGCAAACAGGGTTAAAAGACAAAAGAACAATGCAAAACAAACATCATTATTATGGTCAGGTCAGGTTAGTAATGGCATATGAAGCCATGAATCTTGGTAATTGGATTCAGGACCAGTTCTTCACACAGCACAGCAGCAAGAATATACTCATCGCCAGTTAAAACAATGGTTAAAGGACGTGAGGGGAGAGGTATATGGAGGCTGCCATATTTATTTCCTGTTAAGCAATACTAGTTGCCTGACATCCGGATGATCTATTTGGCTGCAGTATTGTTTGAATCACACCAGAAAAAAGCATGATCTGCTGCATGCTTGTTCAGGGTATGTGGTTAAAGGTATTAGAGAAAAAGGATCAGCAGAATGGCCAGTCAAATACTTTTGCTTAAAAGGAAATATTTATGGCGGCCCAATATACCTCTCACTCCAGTTGTCAGGGAATGCACAGCTGTTCTGCATGAGAGGGTCACCTGCTAGAGAAAAGAAAATGTCCAAAATAGTTCAGATACAAGATACCACCATCAGGTAAAGCAGGGATTTGCGGGATTCCTAACAATGTCACTGTTGGGCGCTAGAGATGGCTTGAACCTCCGATTTTAGGTTCGCGAACTTCCGCAAAAGTTCGGGTTTGTGTGAACTTTGCAAACAGCAATAGACTTCAATGGGCAAGCGACCTTTCAAAACTTCAAACATTAATTCTGGCCAGAAAAATGATGGAAAAGATGTTTCAAGGGTTCTAACACCTGGAGGGGGGCATGGCAGAGTGGGATACAGGCCAAAAGTCACGGGGAAAAATCAGAATTTGACGCACAGCAGCGGTTTAAGGGCAGAAATCACATTGCAATGCTAAATTGGAGCCATAAAGTACTTTAAAATATCTTGCATGTGTATACAGTACATCAATCAGGGAGTGCAATTAGTGTACTGCTTCACACTGACAGACTAAACTCACTGTGTAACGCACCGCACACAGTTGTTTGTGTAGTGACGGCCGTGCTGGACTGGTGCGCACCATGGCGAGAGTGCAGGAGATGGCGGTTTTCAAGATCATATGGTCGCCGGGCTGAGGTAGCTCAATGACAGAACAACAGTGACTGTCCAGCTGATCGAATTTGGTCTGTCCACAATGAAGCAACAACCTTATTATCTTGGGTGTGCCCCCCAACACACTCATATAGCCGGTGGTCATTGCTTCATTGTGATACGCAAGCCCCTTCAGCGCGGCAAGGTAACAATCACATGTACTGCAGGGTGCCCACTTGAGCGCGTCCCAGTGGCTGCAGCTCTTGAGCGCTTTGAGTCCGACAGGAGAAAAGCGCTATATAAATGTTCAGATTATTATTATTATTATGTACATGCCTTTTGTTTTGTTGTTGCAGCCGCAGTGCAGCCAGAAAAATTAGGCAGGCATGTACACGCACCAGAAAAAATTATTATTGGATTTGTTTGCGAGCAGCGGCCTTCAAAATTCAGGAATCCACCTGGAGTCCTGGACCCTGTTGGTGGTGGCGGAGAAGGCAGTCAAGCGGCCTGCAGGCAGAGATGCTATGTGGGGACCGACTTAGTCTTTAGGCAGGCAGTCACACGGCGTGCAGGCAGAGATGCTGTGTGTGGGGACTGACTTAGTCTTCGGGCAGGCCTGACCGTGCTTTGCAGACCACGTGGTCAGTTGGACCCTTGACCCAACGCTGTGTGCCAGAGATGACACCACTTGCCTTTCAACATCACGGTACAGTTTGGGTATCACCTTTTTTGAGAAATAATTGCGGCCTGGTATCTTCCACTGCGGTGTGTGGCTTTGCTTTTGTGTGCTGCTTTTGCTGCTTTTACTCAGGTTGTCAACCCATTGCAGTGTGCCTTCGTAAGGAAGTTGTCCCTACGCGGGTCTTGGTCTTTCCAATTTTCAGTGGCAGAGAGTACAGATGGCATTGCTCTCATCTGAGGCAGACACACAAAAAAATGTCCACACCACTGAGCCCTGGGATAATGGCACTTTAGTGGTGGCGGCCCACTGAGTGTTAAGTGGGGTGCCAGAATCAGAGCTGGAGGAGGAATATATGTCACGGTTCCATGCGGAAGCTGAGGAAGATTAGGTGTTCTGTGTTAGTCAACTACGTCCTGACAATCTTGGGGGTTGATAGCACATGCCTTCGGAACACTGTACTTTAGTCCAGGGCCGCACGAAATCACGACAGCACGACCTCGAACAGACCTGCCTGGTGGCCCGCCTCTGGCTCTGCCTCTGCCTGTTTTGTCCATATTGGGGGGGATGAAGTGAAAGGTATGCACTGACTTGACTAATACAATGTGCAGTCACAGAGGTACCGTGAACAGGTATGCAGTGACTGGTATATAAAACTGCGTGCTGTCACACAGGTGCAGTGAACAGGTATGCACGGACTGGTATCAATACAATGTGCAGCTGTCACACACACAGGTGCAATTAACAGGTATGCACGGACTGATATTACAAATGTGCAGCTGTCACACACACACAGGTACCATGAACAGGTATGCAGTGACTGGTATATAAAACTGCATGCTGTCACACAGGTGCAGTGAACAGGTATGCACGGACTGGTATCAATACAATGTGCAGCTGTCACACACACAGGTACCGTGAATAGGTATGCAGTGACTGGTATATAAAACTGTGTGCTGTCACGCAGGTGCAGTGAACAGGTATGCATGGAATGTGCAGCTGACACACACACACAGGTACCGTGAACAGGTATGTGCTGGGCCTGGCACAGTATAGCAATTAGCAAGGGCCAGCTGCGACAGGCAGGGCTGTATATGCAGTGTCAGTGGCACACACACAAAAAAGAAAAAAAACACATCACAAGAACATTAGCTCTCAAAAGAGCAGTTTTGGGGTGCTTTTTAGCAACAAATATCAGCAAGGAGCAACCTAACAGACCTCCTAACTATCGCTTTCCCGATCTCTCCAATGTCTCTCCCTTCTCTCAGTAATACTGCAGCCTGATTGGATTCCAAGTGTCTGCTGACTGTGATGTAGAGGGTCAAAGTTTAGCCCAATGATGTAGTACAGGGGGCGGGTCGAACTCGCATAAAGTTTGTGTTCGATAGCGAACGCGAACCACCGATGTTTGTGCAAATAAGTTTGCATGGAAACCGTTTGGGCCATCTCTAATTGGCGCTCTTCAAAGTCTAAAAAGGAGTTAGGCCTGGTTCACACATAAATCTGCACATTTCCACTTTGGGCCAGTACTGGCCTGTCCTGTCAGAAAACGGATGCAAAAAAGATGCATAACTATCAGTTTAACCTGACTGGACCAGAAATGTACACCTTTTCTGTGTGAACACATCCATAGAAACGCATACAAAACTGATACAAAACTGACAGGACTGGACCGGAATTGTACACCTTTTATGTATGCACACAGCCATTGAAACACAAACAAAACTGGTAGAAAACTGACAGGACTGTAAATGTACAGATTTATGAGTGAAAACAACATCCATAGAAACACAAACAAAACTGATGCCAACTGTCAAAAACTGACAGGACTGGACTGGTTTTTGTGTGAACCAAGCCTTAGAAGACTGAGAAATAGAGCTGTCAACAGAGAAGATTGGAAAGGAATTATTCAGGAAGTCAGGGCCTTCATCAGCTGTAGCGATAAGGCCTCGTTCACACCTAAAATCGCTAACCACTAGCGAATTGCGTTAGCGTTTTCCGTGGGTGATTTTTACACGATTTAACACGGAAAAATTAATGTACAAATTTGCGGTTTTGGAGCGATCGTGATTAGCGTTTCTATATATGCTAATGGCGATCGCTCCAAAATCGTCGGAAAAATGCTGCATGTAACACGTTTGTGATTAGCGAACGCTAGCGCTTTAGCGATTAGTGGGAATCGCACGATTCCTGCTTAGGTGTGAACAAGCCCTAAGGGCTGGAACCCACTAGAGCGATTTTTTGAGAGTTTAGGGAGTTATTCAAAACGCTAGAGATTTCCTTAAACGCTCTGCCAATGTTAATGGATGGGCCATATACCACTCGAGCGATTGCGATTAGCAAAATCAGCACTTTTGAGCATTAGCGTTTTGCGTTAGCGATTCTGAAATGTAAAGTATATAAACGTTGGTATAATCACTCATGAATACAGAGCGATTTTGCTAGCATTTTTAAATTACTGCACACTAAAAAAATTATCATTAATTGAAAGAACCAATCAAAATTAAAAACTCTAATCGCAAATCGCTGGCAAAACGCTTACACTTTTTAAAATCGCTACCAAAATCGCAAGAAAACGCTCATAAAATCACTTACAAAATGCTCATTAAAAATTGCGATTAGCGATAGCGCTTTGTAGTGGGTTCCAGGCCTAACAGTACTAATAGTAATCTGGATGGGTCACAATATAGGGTCTGATTGTTTGCTGTGTGTGAACCTCATTGCATTGTGGGAAATAACAGCTTTTTCCAACTGCCAAGCAGCCAGTATCTCTCTCTGTGCATAGAACTCTCAGTAACAAAAATTCCTTACAGATCATCCGGCAGGACTAAAACTGTCACCAACTGTGATAAATTTCAGAATGTAAATCAGAAAAAGGAAAGATTTTACAATGGCCAAACACTGATTAAATAATCTATAAATTAATATTGTAAACAATAAGCAATTGTATTCATTATGTTATTTTCACTACAGTTACACTTTAACCACTTGAAGACCACGGTGTTAAATCTTCCTAGTGACCAGGCCAATTTCTCCTAATTGGCCCACTGAAGCTTTAAGGCCAAGTTGCAGGGCTGTCCAACTCAGCACACAAGTGATTCCCCCCTTTCTCCCCACCAACAGAGCTTTCTGTTGGTGGGGTCAAATCGCCCCCAGGATTGTTTATGTATTTATTATAAATATTTAAGGTATTATTTTTTACATTTTATTATTTTTTTTTTAATTAATTTCTTAACCCTCTCTCCGTCAGCCTATCACAGCGGAAAGCTTCTGTGTCCCCCAGGTTGATGGGAAGATGGATGGAGCCAAATACAGGACAATCTTGGAAGAAAACCTCTTGGAGACTGCAAAAGACTTGAGACTGGGGCGGAGGTTCATCTTCCAGCAGGACAACGACCCTAAACATAAAGCCAGGGCAACAATGGAATGGTTTAAAACAAAACATTTCCAAGTGTTAGAATGGCCCAGCCAAAGACCAGATCTAAATCCAATCGAGAATCTGTGGCAAGATCTGAAAATTGCTGTTCACAAAAGCTGTCCATCTAATCTGACTGAGCTGGAGCTGTTTTGCAAAGAAGAATGGGCAAGGATTTCAGTCTCTAAATGTGCAAAACTGGTAGAGACATACCCTAAAAGACTGGCAGCTATAATTGCAGCAAAAGGTGGTTCTATAAAGTATTGACTCAGGGGGCTGAATAATTATGCACACCCCACTTTGAAGTTATTTATTTGTAAAAAATGTTTGGAATCATGTATGATTTTTGTTCCACTTCTCACGTGTACACCACTTTGTATTGGTCTTTCATGTGGAATTCCAATAATATTGATTCGAGTTTGTGGTAGAAATGTGCCAAAATGTGGAAAACTTCAAGGGGGCCGAATACTTTTGCAAGCCACTGTATGTGCATGCCTGGGGCTTATACAAATCATGGCCATAGGAAACATCACAGTTTGTACATTCATTTTGAGGGAAGGTAGAGGTGTACTGCAGACAAACAGTATGTCATAACACCTTATGGAACCTTCTGTAGTGTAGCATCCTTTTTTGGTGTTTGTTTTCCTCCCTCCAGGTTCACGTAAAGTAATTATAGAAGTTAGATGACAGTCACATGATCTGTGGTTCCCTACAGCTATGCAATCAGGGAAAAACATAATTGGTGAACCTTGCTTGACTGGTTTTGTTTTACCACTGGCAACCAGACACCAACGATGTACGCTATATCCGCATTTCATGTTTTAATTTGCAATAATACCACCATACACTATCAGATGGGCTTTAAATGAGGTAAAAGATTAACATCTGTCTTGTATTTATTGTTTTCCCTGGGTATTGTCAGGCACCAGTGAATAAAACTTCAGATTTTATCAGACATTGTCAGTCTATTGCAGGGGTGTCCGAGCTTCTTAGGCAGAGCCGGGACAAGGTCCTTCAGTACCCAAGGCTGAGACACCAAACTGCGCCCCTCCATTCCTCCCACCCCAGCCGTCACACCCTAATTGCTAATAGACTAAGAGGCGCCACAGGGCCCACAACCTCCCCAACACCTTAACCCCTTTGGCGGTATGAAAAATACCGCCAGGGGGCAGCGCAGCAGTTTTTTTTTTTTTTAAATCATGTAGCGAGCCCAGGGCTCGCTACATGATAGCCGCTGCTCAGCGGCATCCCCCCAGCCCCGCCGATCGCCTCCGGCGATAGGCGATCAGGAAATCCCGTTCAAAGAACGGGATTTCCTGGAGGGCTTCCCCCGTCGCCATGGCGACGGGGCGGGATGACGTCACCGACGTCAGCGACGTCGTGGGCGTCATTGGGAGACCCGATCCACCCCTTGGCGCTGCCTGGCACTGATTGGCCAGGCAGCGCAGGGGTCTGGGGGGGGGCCGCGCGCCGCACTGGATAGCGGCGATCGGGCGCGCGGCGGCGGCGATCGGGGTGCTGGCGCAGCTAGCAAAGTGCTAGCTGCGTCCAGCAAAAAAAAAAATTATTTAAATCGGCCCAGCAGGGCCTGAGCGGCACCCTCCGGCGGCTTACCCCGTGTCACACACGGGGTTACCGCTAAGGAGGTTAATATCAATTTATCTGGCTTGCAGTCACTGCCATGTATCCCCTTTTCTTATTTCTTTCTGCTTTAAACACAACAAGGAATGACAGCTGAATGAATTCTGTGCCCCCTCCTACACTGCGCCCTGAGGCTGGAGCCTCTCCAGCCTATGCCTCGGCCTGGCCCTGTTCTTAGGCCAAGGGCCATATCACTATTCTTGAGAGTGCTAGGGGGGCGAAATTAAACACATTGGCCTCAATTCACTAAGCTTATCTTCTGTCTTTAATAACTCTTCTAGAGTTATCACCATGGTGATAAGGCATGTAGTATTCTGGAAACATTTTACCTCAGGCAAACCTAAAGTTAACTCTTCTGTCTTTAAGTTAACTCTTCAATCCTTAAAATAACTCCAGAGTTAAAGACAGGCTGTTTATTAACTGCGTGTGAAAATAACTACAGAGGAGGTAAATTAACTACAGAGGAGGTAAATTAACTACAGAAGAGGTAACTTATGGAATGAAGAGATAAAATAACTCTCTCACTGTGTGGCGGTAAGTTATCTCTTGCCTTATTATCTCCAGCATGATCTTAGTGAATTGAGGCCAATTTTTCTGAAAGCCCGAGGTACATTATGACAGTGAAATTTTGTCAAACAAATCTTTTCCACAGGAATTTCAGGAAATAACCTATGCAGTATACCGTGTGCAGTTAGCACAGTGGCGGTTGCTAATCAGTGTCTGCTACTGCTACAGAGGTGGCTGACAAACTACAGGTAAACAAAGCAGGAGGCAGAGCGGTAAAAAATTCGGCCTCTGCATGCGGGCCACATGGAATTAAAAAATGTAGAGAGCTTTGGGGGCCGCCAGAAAAGGTTCAGAGAGCCATATTTGGCCCCACATCGGACTTTGGACACATCCAGTCTATTGTATTCATGCAGTACAAAGCTCTAGAAAATGCTACTAGAACACCATGTCCGTCCCACCCCCATGTGCCGTCCACAACTATTTTATAAAATAAAAGTTTTTTTTCCAGTCAATAATTTGATCGAATAGCAATTGAGAGGACTCTAGGTTTCTTAAACACCTCTACTAGTGCCTTTACACTAAATGAAGTGCTTGTCTTATATAAGATTTCCTGTATGTAAAACTACCAGTAGTAAAGGAAAGAGCTACCACATAGGATGGGCACATGTTGTGCAATTTTCTGTTTTGTTTACAAGCCCCGCCTCTTCAGCTCCTCAAATCTGGTTATTAGCCAGAGTCAACAACTTACATAATTGGCCCATATAGCAATGGACCAAACCAGAAAACAGCACATATAAATCAAGTAGTATACGTTACTACGGCTTCCTATGCACTTCCCCACAGCATGTGTGGGCCTGGGGACAGACAGAATATAAGGGGGCTTTTATTGATTTTTCAGTAAAGGAAAAAAACAAAACAAAAGTAAATACAGTAATAGAACACGAAAATCAATGGACAGCGCCGCGGTCTGCCTGCATTATGCGCAAAGCAAACGGTTGCACGCTAGTAGCACAGTACAATGTCACTGACTTAACTGAACCTGCCTGCACTAAGCACAGTAATCAGTAGTACACTCTCTCACTATGACTACACTCACTGACTACAGCTAACTGAAGTAAAAACTCACTAACAGGCTAGCTAACTAAAAACAACTATCAAGTACAGTGTATCAGAGCAATGTAAGGACTGAAAACGCTGGGTTTTGACACACAAAACGCTCTTGCTTTAGCAACAATGGCCTGGAGATGATCCTCTCAGTGCCACAGTCTAGCAAGGACGGAGTTGGCTTCAATGGCTGCTGCTTTATATACAGGAGGGGAGGGCATAGCCTCCCCTCCTATGATTGGTTGCTATGGCCTGGCTGGGGGCCTCTGATTGGCCCAGGGAAGTCATTTCCACCCATTTCCGCTAATCACGACCTAAAACCACGGCTTCCTCGCAGTGCAGGGCCGGAGCTACCATAGGAAAAAATGGGCAATTGCCCCAGGGCCCCAGAGCCTGTAGGGCCCCCCAAGGTGTCCCCCCCATCTTAGCGGTTGCTCCCAGGGGACTCTGCAGAGTCTGTTAAGTAGGGAGGTGATTTGGGAAGGGTCAGCAGCCAGCTCAGGGGCCCAGGAGGGAAATTTGGCTGCAACAAAGGGCCTCTAATGACGCTTTTTGGTCGGGGGTGTCTGTTGGGGGGCCCCCAGGCTAATTTTGCCCTAGGGCCCAATTGTTACTTGAACTGGCCCTGCTGCCGTGTTCATGATCGTGAACGGATCCAGATATACAAAATCACGGCCTGTCATGGCCGTGTTCCGTGGTTCCATTTCAATCCACGGGTCCGGATTTCGAAGCCGAATAGACAAAAAATGCTCGTGATTCACGGCTAATTCGTGATCACGAGTTCGTGGTGAACACCACTAGTGCTGATATCTTTATTTTCATGGCAGAACTCCAAAACAGAGGCTTGCATGGCTGAGAATATCTGGTTAGCAGTTTCAGCCCGTAACAGGTAAATCAAACTGCAGCTTCCATTATATCAGATAAATCTTTCTCCTCTCTCATTATTTCTGTCTCCTCTCTCAGAATTAAACAATCTTCAGCCATTTATTTTACTAAATTATGTTCTGAAAGGCCGGTAGAAGTAAAGTTAAGTGGCACTTAGCCTGCCATATTTATCTCTTGAAGATCATACTCATCATTTGTATTCGGATTCCACATTTCATGCTACAGCATGCTAATATTGTCCAGAAAACCTTTTTTTTTATATTAGAGCCTTAAGGAAGCCTAATATTTTTGCAAGACAGATAAACATTGGGAATTTGTGTGCCACTATTTCCGTTGCTTTCTGGCCCCCCCCCCCCCCCCCATCTCCCCTTTGCATAAGACTAACACCTCATCATGGGCGTCCGCAGAAAATTTTCCGGGGGGGGGGCAAAAAAGGGGCGTGGGAGGAAGAAGCGGGCGCCAAAAATTTGGGGCGGTGTTGAAAAAATGGGGTTACGCGGGTCGCGCTGAAAAGCGGGTGTGGTCATGAACCAGAATGTGGGTGTGGTCGCGGGTGGAGACAAGTTTACATGAACTTAGCAATGGTGGGACATTAGATTAGGACAGTGGTGGTGAACCTTTTGAAGGTCAAGTGCCCAAACTGCAACCCAAAAGTCACTTTACTATCGCAAAGTGCCAACAGCAATTTAAACTAAATACAAACATTTTAACATACATGAACATTATGGAAAATCCAAGTTGAAAATAAACTGTGAAGATAAACAATTTCATCCATCCGACTCCTGAAAAATGTGTTCATTTTTTTTTTAGAACCTCCCAGTTTCATTTTCGGTTTTAAAAAGCTGAAAAAGTAGGTTTAATGCTATTGTCTCATATGATGATGATCCAGCTTTTTCCATAGTCTCGCAGTCAGCATTCACGTGACCCCCAACAAGACAAATTCAGCAGTCATGAGGCCCCCCCATCAAGACAAATTCAGCAATCATGAGGCCCCCAACATGACCAACTCAGCAATTATGAGGCCCCCAACAAGACAAATTCAGCAATCATGAGGCCCCCAACAAGACAAATTCAGTGATCTTGAGGCCCCCAACAAATCATGAGGCCCCCAACAAGACAAATTCAGTAACCATGAGGCCCCCAACAAGACAAATTCAGCAGTCATGAGGCACATAAATAGACAGCATTTCACATAAATAGGCAGAATGCCCCCTTAATATGGTAGACACCTCACACCTGGCAGCAGTTCCCCAAAATACACTCAATCTGACAGCAGTGGTTCCCCAAAAATAGGTAGCCCCAGGTCTATAGGTGTCCCCAGAATAGGTGGCCAGCGGTATAGATGTCCCCAGAACAGGTAGCCAGGGGTAGAGATGTCCCCAGAACAGGTAGCCAGGGGTATATGTGCCCAGTATATGTAGGCAGGGGTATATGTGCCCAGTATATGTAGCCAGAGGTATATGTGCCCAGTATATGTAGGCAGGGGTATATGTGCCCAGTATATGTAGTCAGGGGTATATGTCCCCAGTATATGTAGCCAGGGGTATATGTCCCCAGTATACAGTATGTAGCCAGAGGTATAGATGACCCCAGTATATGTAGTCAGGGGTATATGTGCCCAGTATATGTAGGCAGGGGTATACGTGCCCAGTATATGTAGGCAGGGGTATATGTGCCCAGTATATGTAGGCAGGGGTATATGTGCCCAGTATATGTAGCCAGGGGTATATGTGCCCAGTATATGTAGCCAGGGGTATATGTGCCCAGTATATGAAGCCAGTGGTATATGTCCCAGTATATGTAGGCAGGGGTATATGTGCCCAGTATATGTAGCCAGGGGTATATGTGCCCAGTATATGTAGCCAGGGGTATATGTGCCCAGTATATGTAGCCAGGGGTATATGTGCCCAGTATATGTAGCCAGGGGTATATGTGCCCAGTATATGTAGCCAGGGGTATATGTGCCCAGTATATGTAGCCAGGGGTATATGTGCCTAGTATATGTAGCCAGGGGTATATGTGCCCAGTATATGTAGTCAGGGGTATATGTGCCCAGTATATGCAGCCAGGGGTATGTGTGCCCAGTATATGTAGCCAGAGGTATATGTGCCCAGTATATGTAGCCAGAGGTATATGTGCCCAATATATGTAGTCAGGGGTATATGTGCCAAGTATATGTAGCCAGGGGTATATGTGCCCAGTATATGTAGCCAGAGGTATATGTGCCCAGTATATGTAGTCAGGGGTATATGTGCCCAGTATATGTAGGCAGGGTTATATGTGCCCAGTATATGTAGGCAGGAGAGGGGTATATGTCCCCAGAATAGGTAGCCAGGTGTGCCCCTAGCAGGAGGGGAGCAGCGCAGAGAAGAAGGAGAGCTATGGGCACAGTGGGAAAGGGCGGACGTCTCCCCTCCCTTCCCTCACCTTAGGGGGCTCTCCCTCCCTCACTGTCCCCTCCGGAACGAAGTGTTGTGAAGCGCTGGGCAGCGGGCGGAACTTACCTCCGTCTCGTTCAGGCACCGGATGGATTTGCCGCTAGTCTGGTCTGGACCAGACAGCGGCACCAGAACATCCGGCGCTGGATCGAGACGGAGGTAAGTTCCGCCCGCTGCCCAGCGCTGCACAACACTTCGTTCCGGAGGGGACAGCGAGGGAAGAAGAGCCCCCTTAGGTGAGGGAAGGGGGGGGGGGGAGACATCCGCCCTTCTCCACTGTGCCCATAGCTCTCCCTCTTCTCTGCTCTGCTCCCCTTCTGCTGGCCGCACGGGCACGCGGCCGGGGGGGGGTCAGCGGGCGGCCAGGGTCGGGCAGATGCCCGAATTTGCCTTATGTGCGGACGCCCATGCACCTCACCTATGATGTAGACTGGGTGCACACATAGCAGAAACGCTAGCATAGCAGGAAACGCTGCATTTTATGCAGCAATGTTAGTCTATGGGACACAGAAGAAGCTGCGTTTCACTGTGTTTGTACAGTATGCGTTTCGCAAACGCTGGTAGTGTTGCATAATATGCAGGCTGGCTGCCAAAACGCACATAATGAAAGTCTATGGTAACGCATATGCATTGCGTTTTTAATGCGTTTTTTTTATGCGTTTTTAATTAAGAATTAAAGATCTCTGATGTGTTTCCGCTTCCTGTCATCTTCCTAGTGATTTCGATAAATAAAAAAAAAATGCATATAAAACGCATATGCGTTTTACATCAGTGGACTGCAAACGCATAAAAACTCATGAAAAACGCAAACGCAAAACGCACCAAAATCACAGTAAAAACGCAATCGCAAACGCACCATCGTAAATTGCTACTTTTTCCCGCTATGTCATAAGTGAACCCAGCCTCTTGCTAGCCACTAATGATACAATCTTTTTCATCCAATCTTACCATTTCTATGTAATATAAGGTAACTGCGTAAATTATCCATTCAAAATATTCACTCAGGTTACCCTTATACTACATAGATTTGGTAAAATTGGATGAAAAAGATTGTATCGTTAGTGGCCACCTTAGGGCTTCTTTCACAGTATACATGTGGCGTTGCAATAAAATGCTATGGAGTAAGAACACAACCATGTTACCGATGCGAGGTGACACATACAGTGAAGCCTACAGTACCATTTAAACTATGCTTCACTGCCACTGTAAACATGTATGTTATCCTGTAAATGCACCGCATGCGCAGCATCACAATCCATGTGATAGCCCCATAGGAATATCATTGTATCACATTGTGATGTGATGATATT